>NC_083833.1:7007774-7016942 GCF_015708825.2 Lethenteron reissneri | reverse complement strand
TCGCCCGCCCACTCACTCGCCCGCTCACTCGCCCACTCACTCTCGCCCACTCACTCGCCCTCACCCCACTCGCTCACTCGCCCTCTCACTCGCCCACTCACTCACTCGCCCTCTCACTCGACCACTCCACCCACTCACTCGCCCGTTCACTCACTCGCCGCGGTTGCCTGTCGCGTGCAGGGGAGCTCCATGAAGCAGTTCATGGACATCTTCTCGCTGCACGAGATGATGCTGTTGTCCTGCGTGAACGACTACTCCTGAGCAACAAACATCGACTACGACCCCGTCCACCTCTACAAGGACGTGACGGTGCGCACCCGCGCCAGCTGCGTGGCGGCCTTCCCATCGGCTGGCGGCCCACACGCCCCAACCGCAACCACACGCCCACCACACCCACACACCCACCACCACCCACCACACCCACACGCCCACCACAACCACCAGGGCCACCGCACCCTCACTGCACCCACACGCCCCCACACTCGCGTACCCACCGCACCCCACATGCCCAACCGCACCCACATGCCCACCGCAACCCACCATGCCAACAGCACCCTCACCGCACCCACACGCCCACTACACCCACACGCCCACCACACCCCACACCTCACCGCAACCACACGATAATGACGACGATGATGACGACGATGATGAGACGAGGATGACGATGACGATGATGATGACGATGATGATGACGACGATGTTGATGACGATGATGACGATGACGATGATGACGATGATGACGATGATGACGATGATGACGATGATGACGACGATGACGACGATGATGATGATGATGACGATGACGACAATGTCGACGATGACGACGATGATGACAATGATGATGATGACGACGACCACGATGACGACAATGATGAAGATGACGACGATGATGGCGACTGCAGTGATGACGCCGACGGCGACGATCGGTGTGTGTCCGCAGGATTCGGTGAAGGATGTCCACACCAGGGAGTGATGTACAAGCTGATTGAAAAGGATCTCGGTGAGTTGGGTGCACGAGTGACGCGGCAGACGCCCCATGCTGCAGCCGTCGCCACGATCTTGGGGCCAGAGAGTGCATTAACCAGGGCGGGCTGCTGGATTCGAACCGCGAACCTCTCCAACAAAGTGGTGAAAGCGCCACCGCTGGGACATGCGATCGCCCCCCCCCCCCCCCCCCACCAAATTAAACAATGGAGCTTCCAGTCCAATCAGACTCCCGGCACGAGGGAACTGCCCCAGGGAACTGCCCCCAGGGAACTTCCCCCAGGGAACTGCCCCCAGGGAACTGCCCCCAGGGAACTGCCCCCAGGGAACTGCCCCCCAGCCAACTGCCCCCAGAGACGTACACACACACACGCATGTGCACACACACACACGCGCGCGCGCAGACACGGTATGTACAAAGACAAAGATCCCCCGTATAGCCTTTAACAGACTGTGGGGTAAGTGCTGTTAGCGAGCACCTGTGAAGGCTGGCACGGCACACGAGCAGGTGGATTGCTAACACCACGCCCGGCCGCCTTTGTCTCCCTAGTGGCGATGCTTACACGTCGCACCAGGTACTTATTTGAGGCCGAGTCGACCTAGGGGAGGCCCAGGATCGGTTCAGATAATCGTCACTCGTGTTGGCCGTGAGTGGGAATTGAACCTGGGTCGCCAGGTTCGTAGCGCAGCACACTGACCGCTACACTACCGCTCCCCACAAACATACACACACATACATACACACACATATATGTACACGCACACACAAGCATACACACACGCATACACACACATACACAAGCATATGTACACGCACACACAAGCATACACACACATACACAAGCGTACGTACACGCACACACAAGCGTACGTACGTAGCCAAGCGTGCTTATCGGAGGTGCGAGGGAAGGAAAAAACACAAAAGCAAGTCTAAAGAAACGAGTTTTCAATCTAGATGATGGTGATTTCAAAGTGGCTTCCATATATCGGAAGGAGGAAGAGCGTTCCAGACGGCCACAGAAGCTCATCTGACAGCGCGCGATGCGGTGACCACCGTCTTCGTTTGATGGCGAGCCAAAAGCCGCTGATGAGGATGACCGGCGTTAGCGTGATGGTCATGCTCCTCCTGTCTCTCTCTGTCTCTATGTCTCTCTGTCTCTTCCGTGTCTCTCTCTCTGTCTGTCTTTTCTGTCTCTCTCTGTTTCTCTGTCTGTCTCTCTCGCTGTCTCCCTCGCTGTCTCTCTCTCTCTGTCTCTCTCCGTGTCTCTCTCCGTGTCTCTCTCTGTCTCTCTCCTCCTGTCTCTCTCTGTCTCTCTCTGTCTCTCTCTGTCTCTCTCTGTCTCTCTGTCTGTCTCTCTCGCTGTCTCTCTCGCTGTCTCTCTCTCTGTCTCTCTCCGTGTCTCTCTCCGTGTCTCTCTCTGTCTCTCTCCTCTGTCTCTCCGTGTCCCTCCATCTCTCTCTCTCGCTCTCTCTGTCTCTCTCCGTGTCTCTCTCCGTGTCTCTCTCTGTCTCTCTCCTCCTGTCTCTCCGTGTCCCTCCATCTCTCTCTCTCGCTCTCTCTGTCTCTCTCCGTGTCTCTCTCCGTGTCCTCTCTGTCTCTCTGTCTCTCTCTCCTCCTGTCTGTATTTCTCTCTGTCTCTCTCCTCTCTTGCTCTCTGCCTCTCTCTATGTCTCTCTCTCTGTCTCTCTGTCTCTCTCTCCTCTGTCTGTCTCCCTACCCGGTGTCTCCGCTGCGTCTGCAGAGCGCTACATCCTGCACGGCAAGGAGACCCACGACATCCTCCACAAGTTGACCGCCAGCGGCAAGAAGCTCTTCCTCATCACAACAGCCCCTTCAGCTTCGTGTGAGCAACCGCCGTTTTACTCTAGTAATCCCGTTACTATAGTAATCCCGTTACTATAGTATTCCCGTGACTCAAGTAATCCCGTTACTATAGCAATCCCGTTAATATAGTAGTCCTGTTACTATAATAATCCCGTTACTCTAGTATCCCGTTACTCTAGTAATCACGTTACTCTAGTAACCCCGTTACTAAAGTAATCCAGTTACTCTAGTAAGCCAGTTACTCTAGTAACCCCGTTACTCTAGTAATCCCGTACTATAGTAACCCTGTTAGTATAGTAATCCCGTTACTATAGTAAACACATTACTCTAGTAATCCCGTTACCATAGTAATCAAGTTACTATAGTAATATCGTTACTCTAGTAATCCCGTTACTCTAGTATCCAGTGACTCTAGTAATCACGTTACTCTAGTAATTTCGTTACTCTAGTAACCCTGTTACTCTAGTAATCCCGTTACTCTAGTATCCAGTTACTCCAGTAATCCCGTTACTCTAGTAATCCTGTTACTCTAGTAATTTCGTTACTCTAGTAATTCAGTTACTCTAGTAATCCCGTTACTCTAGTAATCCCGTTACTCTAGTAATCCTGTTACTCTAGTAATCCCGTTACTCTAGTAATCCTGTTACTCTAGTAATTTCGTTACTCTAGTATTCACGTTACTCTAGTAATCCCCTTACTCTAGTAATCCCGTTACTATAGTAATCCCGTCACTCTAGTATCCCGTTACTCTAGTAATCATGTTACTCTAGTAATCCCGTTACTCTAGTAATCCCGTTACTCTAGTAATCCTGATACTCTAGTATTCACGTTACTCTAGTAATCCAGTTACTCAAGTAATCCCGTTACTCTAGTGATCCCGTTACTTTAGTAATCCAGTTACTCTAGTAATCCTGATACTCTAGTATTCACGTTACTCTAGTAATCCCGTTACTCTAGTAATCCTGATACTCTAGTATTCACGTTACTCTAGTAATCCAGTTACTCAAGTAATCCCGTTACTCTAGTGATCCCGTTACTTTAGTAATCCAGTTACTCTAGTAATCCCGTTACTATAGTAATCCAGTTACTATAGTAATCCAGTTACTCTAGTAATCCTGTTACTCTAGTGATCCCGTTACTCTAGTAATCCCGTTACTCTAGTGATCCCGTTACTCTAGCAATCCAGTTACTATAGTAATCCCGTTACTCTAGTGATCCCGTCGCTCTAGTAATCCCGTTACTCTAGTAATCCCGTTACTCTAGTGATCCCGTTACTCTAGTAATCCCGTTACTCTAGTGATCCCGTTACTCTAGTAATCCAGTTACTATAGTAATCCCGTTACTCTAGTGATCCCGTTGCTCTAGTAATCCCGTTACTCTAGTAATCCCGTAACTATAGCAATATGGTTAGGCTAGTAATCCGATCACTAGCAATATGGTCGTGCTAATAATCCCATTACTTTAGTAATCCGATCACTCTATTAATCCCATCACTCTAGTAATATGGTCACGATAGTAATTAGATTACTCTAGCAATCTGGTCGCTCTAGTAATCCCATTACTTTAGTAATCCAATCACTCTATTACTCCCATCACTCTAGTAATATGGTTACGCTAGTAATCCGATTACTTTAGCAATCAGTTCCCTCTGGTAATCCCATTACTTTAGTAATCCGATCACTCTATTAATCCCATCACTCTAGTAATATGGTTACGCTAGTAATCCGATTAGTTGCTGTCCCCCCATATCCCGGGGTTGTAATCCCATCACTCCGATTAGTCGAGCGAAGCATTCGATGACGCATCGTCATTGACGATCCCTCGTGATGGGACTTTGCAGGATGAATGTTGAGATGTTATAAGGGGCACGGGGTGACCAGTCAGGTCTGGGTTGGTCTGTAACACGGGAGGGCACCATCTGCCGTTCAAACAAACCAAGAAGCCAAGCCTAAAGTAGAGTCCCCGTTTTTCTGTCCCCTTTGTCAAAGGAGCTTCCGCAGATTTCTACGGAGCCCATTTGTGACCCCCCCCCCCCCCCCCAATAGGTTGCTCATGGCTCGGGCCATGGCTTGTTTAACCTGGGGGGGGGGGGGCGGGATTTTACAGCTCTGCTCATTTCTGCCATGTGGCTCCAAGTGTGTGTGTGAGTGTGTGTGAGTGTGTGGGAGTGTGTGTGAGTGTGTGAGTGTGTGGGAGTGTGTGTGAGTGTGTGGGAGTGTGTGTGAGTGTGAGTGCGTGTGAGTGCGAGAGCGTGTGAGTGCGTGTGTGAGTGTGTGGGAGTGTGAGTGTGTGTGAGTGTGTGTGTGGAGTGTGAGTGTGTGAGAGTGTGTGTGAGTGTGTGTGTGAGTGTGTGTGTGTGAGTGGTGAGAGTGTGTGTGAGTGTGTGGGAGGGTGAGTGCGTGTGAGTGTGTGTGAGTGTGTGTGAGTGTTCGTGTGTGAGTGCGTGTGAGAGCGCGTTAGTGTGTGTGGGAGTGTGTGTGAGTGGTGTGAGTGTGTGTGTGTGAGAGTGTATGAGTGTGTGTCTGAGTGTGTGTGTGTGAGTGTGTGTGTGAGTGTATGAGTGTGAGAGCGCGTGAGTGTGTGTGTGAGTGTGTGTGTGAGAGTGTATGAGTGTGTGTCTGAGTGTGTGTGTGAGTGTGTGTGAGTGTGTGGGAGTTTGAGTGTGTGTGAGTGTTCGTGTGTGAGTGTGTGAGTGTGTGTGAGAGCGCGTGAGTGAGTGTGTATGAGTGTGTATGAGTGTAGGTCCTCGCTAACAGCACTTGCCCCAACATTCTGTTAAGGCTATACGGGGGATCTTTGTAAATGAGTGTGAGTGTATGGGAGTATGTGTGTATGTGTGTGTGTGGAGCGGTGGTGCAGCGGTTAGCGCTACGCTGCGCTATGAACCCAGTGACCACAGTTCGATTCCCGCTCACGGCCAACACCGGTGACGATTATCTGAGCCGGTCCTGGGCCTCCCCTAGGTCGACTCGGCCTCAAATAAGTACCCAGTGCGGTGTGTAGTAAACATCGCCACTGGGGAGACAAAGGCGGGTCGGGCGTGGTGCTGACCACCCACCCCCTCGTGTGCCGTGCCGGCCTTCATAGGCGCTGCTCGCAAACAGCACTTGCCCCTACAGTCTGTTGAGGCTACACGGGGGATCTTTGTCTTTGTAGCGACAAGGGCATGCGGTACATGGTGGGGAAGGACTGGAGGGACCTCTTTGACGTGGTCATCGTGAAGGCCGACAAACCGAGCTTCTTCAACGACAAGCGGAAGTGAGCCCACGTGTGTGTGTGTGCAGTGTGTGTGCAGTGTGTGTGTGTGCAGTGTGTGTGTGCAGTGTGTGTGTGCAGTGTGTGTGCAGTGTGTGTGTGCGTGTGTACACTGTGTGTGTGTGTGCAGTGTGTGCGTGTGTACACTGTGTGTGTGTGTGCAGTGTGTGTAGTGTGTGTACACTGTGTGTGTGTGTACACTGTGTGTGTGCGTGTGTACACTGTGTGTGTGTGTGCGCACACTGTGTGTGTGTACACAGTGTGTGTGTGTGTGTGTATAATGTGTGTGTGTGTATAATGTGTGTGTGTGTATACGTACAATGTGTGTGTGTGTATACTGTGTGTGTGTGTGCACTGTGTGTGTGTGTACACTGTGTGTGTGTACACTGTGTGTGTGTGTGCACTGTGTGTGTGTGTGTACACTGTGTGTGTGTGTACGATGCGTGTGTGTGTACACTGTGTGTGTGTACACTGTGTGTGTGTGTGCACTGTGTATGATGTGTGTATACACTGTGTGTGTGTGTGTACAATGTGTGTGCGTGTGTCACCTAGACCGTTCCGCCGGCTGGACGCGCAGGGTGGACTCCAGTGGGACCGCATCACGGCTCTGCACAAGGGCGAGGTGTACAAGCAGGTACCGCCACGTCTACCCACTCACCCCCGCCACCTCCTCCTCCTCCTCACCCCTCCTCACTGCCACTCGGGTCCTCCTCCTCCTCACCCCCCTCCTCACCGCCACTCAGAGACCCATAGACTCACATAGAGACCCGTAGACTCACATAGAGGACCTTATACCGACACCCATAGACCCGTAAGACTCACGCAGTAGACGTATAGACTCACATAGAGACCCGTTAGACCACACAGAGACCCGTAGACTCACACAGAGACCCGTAGACCTCACGCAGAGACACGTAGACCCACCCAGAGACACGTAGACCCACACAGAGACCGTAGACTCGCACAGAGACCCGTAGACTCACCAGCCAGAGAATCAACCGTAGAACCTCCCACAGAGACCAGTAGATTCACACAGAGACCCGTAGACTCACACAGAGACCCGTAGACTCACACAGAGACCCGTAGACTCACACAGAGACCCGTAGACTCACACGAGACCCTTAGGACCTCACATAGAGACCCGTAGACTCATACAGAGACTCGTACGGCTCGCACAGAGACCCATAGACTCACGCAGAGACCCGTAGACCCCCACGCAGAAGACCCGTAGACTCACACAGAGACCCGTAGACTCACGCAGAGACCCGTAGACTCACGCAGAGACCCGTAGACTCACACAGAGACCCGTAGACTCACACAGAGACCCGTAGACTCACACAGAGACCCGTAGACTCACACAGAGACCCGTAGACTCACACAGAGACCCGTAGGACTCACGCAGAGACCGTAGACTCACGCAGAGACCCGTAGACTCACCAGAGACCCGTAGACTCACGCAGAGACCCATAGACTCACACATGAGACCCGTAGACTCACACAGAGACCCGTAGACTCACACAGAGACCCGTAGACTCACACAGAGACCCATAGACTCACACAGAGACCCGTAGACCCACACAGAGACCTGTATACCCACACAGAGACCAATATACTCACACAGAGATCCATAGACTCACACAGAGACCCGTAGACCCACACAGAGATCCATAGACTCACACAGAGACCCGTAGACTCACACAGAGACCCGTAGACTCACACAGAGACCCCTAGACTCACACAGAGACCCGTAGACTCACACAGAGACCCGTAGACTCACATAGAGACCCGTAGACTCACATAGAGACCCGTAGACTCACATAGAGACCCGTAGACTCATACAGAGACTCGTAGACTCGCACAGAGACCCATAGACTCACGCAGAGACCCGTAGACCCACGCAGAGACCCGTAGACTCACATAGAGACCCGTAGACTCACACAGAGACCCGTAGACTCACGCAGAGACCCGTAGACTCACACAGAGACCCGTAGACTCACACAGAGACCCGTAGACTCACGCAGAGACACGTAGACCCACCCAGAGACACGTAGACCCACACAGAGACCCGTAGACTCGCACAGAGACCCGTAGACTCACACAGAGACCCGTAGACTCACACAAAGACCAGTAGATTCACACAGAGACCCGTAGACTCACACAGAGACCCGTAGACTCACACAGAGACCCATAGACTCACACAGAGACCAGTAGACTCACACAGAGACCCGTAGACTCACGTAGAGACCCGTAGACTCACACAGAGACCCATAGACTCACACAGAGACCCATAGACCCACGCAGAGACCCGCAGGCTCACGTAGAGACCCATAGAATTGCATGGAGACAAAGTGGGTTCACTCACAGACTCACGTTCGAACACATAGACTCACATAGAGACCCGCTTAGAGACCCATTGACTCGCACGGAGACCCAGAGACTCGCACGGAGACCTATAGAGACTTGCAAAGAGTCGGGTTGACTCGATCATTGAGTTGACCACGAGACCCCGTGACGGAGCTAGCCGGGTGGACTCGGCCGGGTGGACTTGCACGGCCGGCTACGTACGGTGCGAAGAAAGTTCGTGCGTACTGTATCCGTACTGTACGTACAAGCCCAAAGCGTCGAGCTTGCGAGCGACAAAGCAGCCCGACGAGTTGAACTCCTGAGCGGTGATTGAGAGAGCGAGCGCTAGTGTGTGTGCGTGTCATGCGTGTGCTCTTGTGCGTGTCGTGCGTGTCATGCGTGTGCTCTTGTGCGTGTGCGTGTCGTGCGTGTGTGCACTCATGCATGTGCATGTCGTGCGTGTGCGTGTCATGCGTGTCATGCGTGTGCTCTTGTGCGTGTCATGCGTGTGCTCTTGTGCGTGTCATGCGTGTGCGTGTCGTGCACTCATGCGTGTGCGTCGTGCGTGTTGTGGGAAGACGCGGGTCTCACTCCCGCTCACGGCCGCCAGCACCGGTGACGATTGGATGAACCGGCACGTAAACATTCGCGGCACTTGCCCCGGCGGCCCCTTACAGGCTACGCGGGGGACCTTTGTCTGTTGGTGGTGGCGCGTGCGGCAGGGCAACCTGTACGAGTTCATGCGGCTCACGGGCTGG
>NC_083833.1:7002337-7007274 GCF_015708825.2 Lethenteron reissneri | reverse complement strand
AATATCTCCACCGTGTCGCTCCAGGGCCTGACCTCCCCGAGGCATCCTGGGTAGGCCCCTCCAAAAACTCGGTGGGAAATCGCAACGCAAGGAAGGTCAATCCAAGTAGAAAAAGAGTTAAATTTTTTTTAATGTTCAAGTTCAAATCGGTTTTACACTAAATCGGTTTATTCTGTTGCGCCTAACGCGGGCTGGTGACAATTCGTGACGCGTCCAAGATTCACCGACGATCACAAAATCAAGAGCGGGGGAGGGAAGGGGGAGCTGATATTTTCTTGTCCTATGTGGTACAGGGACGCCTCGACCTAAGAACAATATAAGCACTCCCCTACTTACGAACGTGCGACTTAGGAACTTTCAGAGATACGAACAACCTGTCCATATGTCCAGTTGCCTGTCCGGACCGAAAGTCGTAAGTTCAACTGCCGCGCAATATATGGCGACGGTGGAATCTACAGTATGTGAAGAACCGGTGGCATCTACATCTACAGAACATGAAGAACCAGTGGCATCTACATCTACAGAACATGAAGAACCAGTGGCATCTACATCTGCAGAACGTGAAGAACCAGTGGCATCTACATCTACAAAACGTGAAGAACCAATGGCATCTACATCTACAGAACATGAAGAACCAGTGGCATCTCCATCTGCAGAACATGAATAACCAGTGGTATCTACATCTGTAGAACATGAAGAACCAGTGGCGCCTACATCTACAGAACGTGAGAACCAGTGGCATCTACATCTGCAGAACATTAATAACCAGTGGCATCTACATCTGCAGAACGTGAAGAACCAGTGGCATCTACATCTGCAGAACGTGAAGACCAGTGGCATCTACATCTGCAGATCGTAAAGAACAGTGGAATATACATCTGCAGATCGTAAAGAACCAGTGGCATCTACGTCTACAGGAGATGATACAAATTCTAAGCCATTCCCCGTGTTCAGTGTACACGCCGTACAACGTGTTTGGAATCGGCAGGAGTAAAGTTGGACTCACGAACAAATAACGTACGAACAGACCTCTGGAACCGAACTCGTTCGTAAGTAGAGGTAGTCCCTGTACAGATTTCCCTCCCTGCCCTCCCCTCCCTGCATATAAATATTAAATATATATAAGACGTGCGTGGCGGGTAAGGTACGGAGATGTGTGTCCGTTGGAAATGAAAACGAAAGTAAGAATAAACGAGAGAAGCTTTACGGGCGGGGCATTTTGTCCATTTCTTCATCGTGTTGCTGCTGCTGCTGTTGTTGTTGACACCCCGGATCGAACTGGGGGGTGGGGAAGGAGTGGAGACGCCTGGAGTGGAACCAAAACGGAACGGCATTGATTTGCATCGCAGACAAAATGTTTAACGGATCAATTTTAAATTGGCTTCCCAAGTGTCTTTAATTTTGATTTTTTTTATCAATTTTGCACAGTCTAGTGATGATGATGACGATGCCACTAATTATACGTGTTTCATCCCAGAGTCTCCATTAAACGAAGCGGCTTTTTTTGTTGCACCCAAGAACCGCTCAGCCACGAAGGGTCACGAGCCCGGATCCATCCCGAACTCGAAGCCCCGCAAATTAAATCGCTCACGCGAAAAAAAAACAACAACCCACACTCGGGCGGTACCTTTCTGAAAAGGCATCGTAACAAAACAAAAGACGAAAAAAACCACCACCGCGTAAACCTTTGCCATCGTACACATTTACGATCTTGAGGTTTTGAAACTTTCCTGGAGAACCATCGTCAGCTAAACACCCCCCCCCCCGCCCAAAAAAAGACGGTTCGGTCGAGGGACCACGCCAACACGCGACGCGGCCGTACCGCGCGGCCTTCCCGTTTTTCCGCGCAATTTTGTTCCAAGTCAAAAGGGTGCCCAGCTAAACCGTCTCACCCCCCCCTCCTGCCCCCCACTACTGAAGACCCACCTCGGGCGTCGGCCGCAGTACAAACCGAGTCGCCCGGGGGGGGGGGGGTCGCCGCGCAATGACAACTTTGACCCCTTTGGCGTTCGCGTTCTAAGGTCGCCCATGACCGTCAAAATCCCGGTCCGAGGAGGCGAAGGGGCTTCGGTTGAAGAAAATAGCGAAGCGCCTGAATCTGCACGCGGGCGCCGTGGGGGGTTCGTCGCGGGAGGGAGGGGGGGGGTTCAAGCCGTAGGTTTTTATCGAGCAGCGGTGTCGACGAGAGGTCGGAGGTGAGGTGCGGAGTCGCCCGTGTGCTCGCAGCCCCCCTCCCTCGACCTGCTCGCCCCCCCCCCGCCGCCTCCATCACCGCTCGCTGGCGGGGCGATCGATGGGACTCCAAAAAAACGACAGAGCGACGAGCCGATCTCGGAGGCGGTCTGCTTCAGGGACCCCCCCCCCCCCCGCCGCCCCAGGATCACCCACCGGGGTGTCGCAGCCACGCACACGTAAGTGGGGGGGGGGGGGGGGGGGGTAACACCGTCTCTCGTTCGGTCGCGTTGTAAATCAAGTGAAGGGGGGGGGGGGCGGGGGAAGATAAAACACCCCCCCGACTTCTCTCTCTCGGGGCGGTTAACGCGACCAGCCGGGCACACCGCAGCAAACCTGCATCACATCTCGCTCGCTTGTGGCCGGGGCTGCTGCTGCTGCAGCTGCTACGAGCGAGACACGGGGGGAGGGGGGTATCTGATGCTGCTGTCGAGCAAAAGGTGAATCCCTTTGAGGGAATCGGAGGGGTGGGTGGATGGGTGGGTGGATGGGTGGGTGGGTGGATGGGTGGGTGGGTGGAGGGGTGGGTGGAGGGGTGGATGGGTGGGTGGAGGGGTGCGTGGGTGGGTGGGTGGAGGGGTGGGTGGAGGGTGGGTGGGTGGATGGGTGGATGGGTGGGTGGGTGGAGGGGTGGGTGGAGGGGTGGATGGGTGGGTGGAGGGGTGCGTGGGTGGGTGGGTGGAGGGGTGGGTGGATGGTAGGGTGGGTGG
The DNA here is from genome assembly GCF_015708825.2 of Lethenteron reissneri. NCBI lineage: Eukaryota > Metazoa > Chordata > Hyperoartia > Petromyzontiformes > Petromyzontidae > Lethenteron > Lethenteron reissneri. The sequence continues at coordinate 7,004,332 of NC_083833.1, read as the reverse complement.
AGGGGTAGGTGGAGGGGTGGGTGGGTGGAGGGGTGGGTGGAGGGGTGGATGGGTGGGTGGAGGGGTGCGTGGGTGGGTGGGTGGAGGGGTGCGTGGGTGGGTGGGGGAGGGGTGGGTGGATGGATGGGTGGGTGGAGGGGTAGGTGAAGGGGTGGATGGGTGGAGGGTGGGTGGATGTGTGGGTGAAGGGGTGGGTGGGTGGATGGGTGGGTGGAGGGGTGGAGGGGTGGGTGGGTGGATGGGTGGGTGGAGGGGTGGGTGGGTGGAGGGGTGGGTGGATGGGTGGGTGGGTGGATGGATGGGTGGAGGGGTGGGTGGATGGGTGGGTGGGTGGATGGGTGGGTGGAGGGGTGGGTGGGTGGAGGGGTGGGTGGATGGGTGGATGGAGGGGTGGGTGGGTGGATGGGTGGGCGGATGGGTGGGTGGAGGGGTGGGTGGGCGGATGGAGGGGTGGATGGGTGGGTGGATGGGTGGGCGGGTGGGTGGGTGGATGGGTGGAGGGGTGGGTGGAAGTGTCACGACAGCCGTGGCGGTTCGCGGTTGCGGCCGCAGCAGATGACGCCGCGAGCCGCGAGCCGGCGCGGTCGGTGCGAAGGTCTTTTACATTCCACCCCCCGCTCCCCCCCCCCACCCGCCCCAACACCAGCAGCACGCGGCCAGGAAGCAAGGCAAGTGGACCTGCGCTGAAGGAGGAGGAGAGCTGGAACATAAATGGCCCAGAATTTTGTTTGTTCGTCGGTCCGCACCGACCACCCACCCCCGCCGCCCACACGCACAGAGAAGGGTGAATTCGTTCAAACGCCACCGCCACCACCCCCCCCCCCCCCCACACACAGGAGGCGGTTATGCGCAAGACAGAGAGAAAAAGCCGAACTCTTCCTCCTTATCCTCCTCTTCCGCAGCAGCAGCAGCAAGGGTTAAATTACGCGCCCAAGTTTTGTTAACAACGACGACAACAATATTAATAGCAACAACAACAATAATGACGACAATAATCGCAATCAGGACGCAGCACGACCACGCAAAGAAACCTCATGCAAAATAATTCCGCTCCGTGAAACGGATGGAAAAATTGTTTAGGATTGAAAAAAATAATAATTCATCCTTGACAAGCGCGGGTTCCCCGCTTTGTGCCGACCGTTGTACCCCGAGTTGTTCCCTGCGTTGTTCCCCAAGTTGTACCCCAAGTTGTTCCCCAAGTTGTTCCCTGCGTTGTTCCCCAAGTTGTTCCCTGCGTTGTTCCCCAAGTTGTTCCCCAAGTTGTTCCCCGAGTTGTTCCCCAAGTTGTTCCCCAAGTTGCTCAGCGCATTTCCTCTCTCGTGCTCTCGCCACGCACCACTGCGGACACTTTCAGCGGTCGGATTCGATGCCTCCCCGCCGTGGAAGTCGTGGCCTCGCGAGTGCGTTTGGAGGTGCCGCAACACGTGCCGCGTCCATTCTTGGCAAACGGCGTCCCGCGACCTGCCACTGCCACAACCGCCACCACCAATACCAACGATAAAGTGGCGGCGACGTCACCACGCTGCTTGTGCCATGCTCGGTGCACTTTGAAGCCACGTGAAGCGTCGAACCACCACCAACACCACGACCCCCGTGGAGGTCGCCTCTCCCACAATCTCTCGTCGACGAATCCTGTTGCTCGTGCCGTAGTGCGTCAGTGTTGCCACTGGGTGAGACAAAGACGGCCGGGCGTGATGCTGTTCCGCCCATCCCATCGTGTACCGCGCGTCGTTCCTCCCTGGCTTGCTCGGCGAACTGCACTTGTCCCGACGGTGTGCTGAAGGCTATAATGGACGGGCGAGTGGGGATCTTCGTCTTTGTAGTGTGTGCGTGTGTGTGTGTGTGCGTACCACGTGCGTGTGTGCGTGTGCGCGCGAGTGCTCAAGCCGCGGGCTGCTGTGGTGCTGCCGGGACGTTGAGGTGTGGGGGGTTGTGCAGGAGCCCAATCCGCTGCTTGTGCTTGCGCTGCTCCGTCATCTGCAGGGAGGCACGCGC
>NC_083833.1:6982337-6999837 GCF_015708825.2 Lethenteron reissneri | reverse complement strand
CACGGACTCTCCTACCTCTCATCTCACTCTATTCCCCTCCACGCACTCACCTACATCTCCCCTCTCATCTCACTCTACTCCCCCCCACGCACTCTCCTGCCTCTCCCCTCTCATCTCACTCCCCTCCACACACTCTCCTACCTTTCCTGTCTCATCTCACTCTACTCCCCTCCACACACTCTCCTACCTCTCCCCTCTCATCTCACTCTACTCCCCTCCACTCTCCTACCTCTCCCCTCTCATCTCACTCTACTCCCCTCCATGCACTCTCCTACCGCTCCCCACTCATCTCACTCTACTCCCCCCCACGCACTCTCCTGCCTCTCCCCTCTCATCTCACTCCCCTCCACGCACTCTCCTACCTTTCCTGTCTCATCTCACTCTACTCCCCTCCACGCACTCTCCTACCACTCCCCTCTCATCTCACTCTACTCCCCTCCACGCACTCTCCTACCACTCCCCTCTCATCTCACTCTACTCCACTCCACGCACTCTCCTACCTCCTCTCATCTCACTCTACTCCCCTCCACACACTCTGTCTCTCCTTCAGCAACCAATGCGATGACCATGACGACACACGCGGCGTCGTCACGAGCTGACGGGACCGGACTGCTGGCATGTGAACGCACGTAACATCCCCGCAAGAATACAGAAGACTCGCAAATCCAGGAGTCGAGGACAGGGCCCCAGGGCAGCAAACAACGTCAAGCTGCCGACAACAACCGAGTGTGTGAGTGTGTGTGAGTGTGTGAGTGAGTGTGTGAGTGTGTGAGTGAGTGTGTGAGTGTGGTGAGTGTGAGTGTGTGAGTGCGCGTGTGTGAGTGCGCATGTGAGTGCACGTGTGTGAGTGTGTGAGTGTGGGTGAGTTAGTGAGTGTGTCAGTGTGTGAGTGAGTGAGTGTGTGAGTGAGTGTGTGAGTGTGTGTGAGTGTGGGTGAGTTAGTGAGTGTGTGAGTGAGTGTGTGAGTAAGTGTGTGAGTGAGTGGGTGAGTGAGTGTGTGAGTGAGTGTGTGAGTGTGTGAGTGCGCGTGTGTGAATGTGGTGAGTGTGTGAGTGAGTGTGTGAGTGTGGTTGAGTGTGAGTGTGTGAGTGCGCGTGTGTGAGTGCGCGTGTGTGAGTGCGCATGTGTGAGTGCACGTGTGTGAGTGCGCGTGTATGCATGAGGAGGTTTACCGCAGCCTTCGCTCAGAAGTTCGGAGAGCCGTAAGGCGCTGTAAGGATGGGTGGTGGTCGCGAGTTGCTGAGGAGATGGAGTCTGCCTCAGTGGCCCGTGATCACAAATCACTATTTAACTCCATCAAAAAAGTAACCTGCAGCGCCACACCTATTACCATCATTAGAGGAAAAAACGGTGATCCAATCTCCGACCCACAGGAACAGGTTTGCAGATTTGCTGAGCATTTCTGTGAGGTCCTGGGGGAGGGAAATTCTCTCAGCCAGGAAAACATCATGGCACAAAGTGGTGATAACCCTGCTGAGGCTGCGGTGCCTCAAATATTGGAAGAGGTCACCCCCTGTGAGTGGCTGGCTGAGGTGCCAGCTGTTGAGGAAGTACTGAGGGCGATCCGGAGTCTGAGACCAGGGAAGGCATCGGGCAGAGATGATCTCCCAAGCGAAATGCTGAGGGAGGGTGGCGTTTGTGCACAGACTGCCCTATATGACATCATAACAACAGTCTGGACCACTGGACGGGTTCCGCAGGACTGGAAGGATGCCCTGGTGGTTCCCCTCTTTAAGAAGGGGGACCGTACCGACTGTAACAACTACAGGGGCATCTCACTCCTCAGTGTGCCGGGTAAGGTCCTGGCAAGGATTATTCAACATCGCCTTGCTAGGCACGCTGAGGAGAGGCTTGCGGAGCCCCAATGCGGTTTCAGGAAAGGGCGGTCCTGCACAGATGCCATATTTTCTGTCCGTCTGCTACAGCAGAGGTGTAGGGAATTCCAAAAAGACCTACATCTCTGCTTTATTGACCTGGTCAAGGCCTATGATACCATCAGTAGGCCTGGGCTCTGGGTTGTTCTTCGTGCTTTCGGAGTCCCTGACCCTCTGCTCACGATCATTAAGGACCTTCATGATGGTGAGCGGGCCCGGGTAAAACTACGTGGCCGGGAGTCGGAGCCTTTCCCTGTACACCTTGGGGTGCGACAGGGATGTCCTCTGGCTCCCACATTATTTAACATCTATTTTGACCGCGTAGTTCGTGAAGCCTTCAATAGCTGTACCGGGGGAATTTCCATTTGGTACAGATATAATGGGAGGCTGATCGACGCCCGGGTGCGATCAAGGGATGGCTCCCTATTGGTCAACCACGTTATGTATGCCGATGATTTGGTAATAGCTGCTCACTCAGAGGAGGAGTTGGAGACGCTGCTGCTGAGACTGGAGCGTGCCACTAAGAGGTGGGGCCTTACCATCAGCCCCACCAAAACTAAGCACCTGCCTGGGTATTTTGTACCATCGGACACTCCACCCCCACAACTCCCAATTGGTGATGGGGCAGTTGTGGAGAGAGTGGAGAGTTTCCCATACCTGGGCAGTGTGCTTATGACCGGCTCCAGTCTATCAGCAGAGGTCTCACTCCGAATCAGTCGAGCGGCAATATCTTTTCATCGGTTGCGTAACGCTGTGTGGAAGCTACCTGGTCTGTCGCTCCGCACGAAGCTTCAGGTCTTCTCGGCCACGGTCATTCCCTCCCTTCTCTACGCTTGCGAGACGTGGACCCCCCTGGTGGAGCATCTTCGCCGGTTGGAAACATTTAGGCTGGCCTGCCTACGATCCATCCTGGGTTTAACCAGGCTGGATTGTGTGAGGAGCTCACAAATCCTTGAAAGATCTGGGCAAAGTCCCATCAGTGAGCTCCTCCGGCAGGCAAGGCTGTGTTGGCTGGGTCATGTAGCCCGCATGCCCAGCCACCGCATGCCTAAACAGCTTTTGTTCGGCCGGATCGAGGGGGCTAGACGGGCGCGGCACGGGCTGGAGAAGAGATGGAGTGATGTGGTACAGGAGGACGTGGAGCTGAGTGGACTTGCCGATGACTGGTACCAGCGGTGTCAAGATCGGCCTCAGTGGAGGAGGCTCGTGAAGGACGCTACTGGGCAGTTGGAGGCAGTCGCCCTCCAACAACAACGGAGGGCGGAGGAGCGACGCTCACAACAACGAGCGGAGCGCCGGGTGGCTAAAGCACAGCAAGTTGGCACAGTAGGGGGCACAGGTGGTGCATCAGCCAGTCATCTCGGTCATCTCGGTCAGTCGACCCGTGGCACCTGCTGGGTCTGCCCCGTGACCTCCTGCCAGCGGGCTTTCGACACTTCACGTGGCCTCAAGGTGCACTTGGCCTGGCACAAGCATCGTGGTGACGTCACCGCCACTTAGTGGCGAATGGCGGTTGTTGTTGTTGTTGTTGTGTATGCATGTGTGTGTGAGTGCTCGTGTGTGAGTGCGCGTGTGTGTGTGAGTGTGCGTGGGGAGCGGTGGTGCAGTGGTTAGCATGCTGCACTACGAACCGCTCATGGCCACGACCAGTGACGATTATCTGAACCGGTCCTGGGCCTCCCCTAGGTCGACTCAGCTTCAATTGAGTACCTGGTGCGATGTGTAAACATCGTCACGAGGGAGACAAAGGCGGCCGGGCGTGTTTGCTGGCCACCCACCCCCTCGTGTGCCGTGCCGGCCTTCATAGATGCTCGCTAACGGCACTTGCCCCAACAGTCTGTTCAGGCTACACGGGGATTATGTTGCCTTTGTAGGAGGCTCGTGAAGGACGCTACCAGGCAGTTGGAGGCAATCACCCTCCAACAACAGCGGATGGCAGAGAAGCCACGCTCACAACACCGAGGCAGAGTGCCGGGCGGCTAAAACGATGCAGCACGTTGATAGAGTGGGTGGCACAGGTGGTGCATCTGCCAGTCATCTCAGTCAAAAAATTGGCACCAGGGCCTGTTTTCCGTGACCTCTTCTGTCAGCCAGCCTTAGACACTAAACGTGGCCTCGGGAGTGCACCTGGCCTGGCACAAGCGCCGCGGTGACGTCGCCGCCCCTACTGGTACATCCGTGCAAAAAGAGCTCATCGGATTTCCTCCTCCAGTCTAAATGAAGATTCTAATTCGGACGTCGCGCTCCGAATCCGATTCCCTCCCAGGGCCACCAAGACCCGTCACGATCCGTGCGGACCGCTCCTGGGCCTGCGACGGCGCACAAGAACATCGCCACGTGGGCGTGGAGGAGAGGGGAAGACAAAGACGGCCGGGACGTGGGGCTATCCGGGGCCCACCCCGGCCTTCACAGGCTGCTGCTGCTATTGCTGCTCGCTAACAGCACTTGCCCCGCTGACAGGGGGGGGGATCTTTGTCTCTACATCAGAGGTCGCAACCGGGTACCCGATACCCGTACCCTACCCAATACCCGGCTACCCGTACCCGGCCGGGTACGGGTACCCGTTTGCGACCCTGGTGCGGCCGGGTACGGGTAGGCCGTGAGTCACTGGTGAGTCACCGTTTGTCACTCATTTCCCAACGTCTTGTCTCTTCTCACAATTCAAGTTCCTAGAATCAACACACCCGCGCCTGCAACATGGCTTCATCCCAGAGGTCGCAATCAGGTACCCGATACCCGTACCCTACCCGATACCCGGCCGGGTACGGGTAGGGTACGGGTACGGCCAGGTACGGGTACCCGTTTGCGACCCTGGTGCGGCCGGGTACGGGTACGAGTAGGGTACGGGTACGGCCGGGTACGGGTACCCGTTTGCGACCCTGGTGCGGCCGGGTACGGGTACGTTAAGGAATCCAAGCCAGTTTGCGACCTCTGCTCGACACGTAGCGAGCACGCGCGCGTCTTGTTAATAAAGCGAAACGAAATCAGCGCGGTGGGGGTGGTGGGGGGGTTGGGAGGGTGGGGGGGGCTATCGTTGAATGGGTCTGGCGTGCAAGCGGCGGGGGGCCGCATCACCGATCGTCCCCCCATCCCCCCCCCGGGGAATGTTGACGCGAGCCCTGACAAGCACGCACGGTGCGTAATTACACGCCACGGCAAACTCACGCGAGCCCCCCCCCTTCCCCTCCATCAACACCACCCACCCCCTCTGCCCCCCCCCTCCCCTCCATCAACACCACCCACCCCCTCTGCCCCCCCCCTCCCCTCCATCAACACCACCTACCCCCTCTGCCCCCCTCTCCTCCATCAACACCACCCACCCCCTCTGCCCACCCCCCCCACCCCCCTCTATCCACCACCAGAACCTGCCACGTGGCAACACAGGAGAAAGGGAATTCGTTGAGTTGTTTTTTGTTAGTTAACAGGGGCATTAGGGGGCAGTTGTTCTTCACTGATTTTCAGGGGGGGAGGGGCGGGGGGGGGGGCGGGTGGCACTTTCGCCGACAAGACATCATTTTGAAGCCATTGACAGCAGCACGGTGACGATAGGGGGGGGGTGTCGCGGGGGGGGGGGGGCATTAAAGGCCCTGCAGTGAACACCGATAGGATAGGGGGTGTTGTGGTGGATGGTAAGACAAAGGCGGTCGGGCGTGGTGCTGGCCCACCCACATCCCCTCGACTCCATCGTGTGCTGTTCCAGCCTTCGTAAGTTTGCTACCTCGCTTACAGCAATTTTTGTCCGTCTCACGCACCTCCGATCAGCACGGTCGGCTACGTACGGTGCGAAAGAAGTTGAACATTGCACACAGATTACATTACATTGCCCCGACAGTCTGTTCGAGGCTACACGGGAGGATCTTTGCGTGCGGTGGGTGGTTAAGCCGCAGAGTTAATTTAAAAGCAGGTCCGGTTTAAACATTTATTGAGATTGTGCTCAAATGTGGTCTATGCCGCCTTCGTAGCCGGAGGAATTCTGCCTAAAATATTGATGAATTTACTTAAATTATTCAACACTCGCATAGAGGTGGCCGACTTCCGCGCCCGAGGCGGAATGAATGGACGTGGTGGTGAGGTGCTCGGCAAAGTACGGCTGGGCACCGTCGTCACGGTGATCGTCGTCACCGCTATCATCATCATCATCATCAACATCATCGTCATCGCGTTGCGACCATCAACAATTATCACCGTCGTCATCACATTCACCACCACCACCATCATCATCACCACTATCAACTTCACCACCACCATCATCATCACCACTGTCACCTTCACTACCACCATCATCATCACATTCACCACAAACACCATCATCATCATCATCACCACTATCACCTTCACTACCACCATCATCATCACCTTGATCATCATTGCCACTGTCGTTAAGACCATCACCACCATCATCATGATCATCATCATGCTGCCATCATACAATCATTACGCTTCTGAATTTTTCATCATCATCATGGTCATCACATTCAATACCACCACCACCATCATCATCACCACTATCACCTTCACTACCACCATCATCATCACCTTGATCATCATTACCACTGTCGTTAAGACCATCACCACTATCATCATGATCATCATCATGCTGCCATCATACAATCATTACGCTTCTGAATTTTTCATCATCATCATCGTCATCACATTCAATACCACCACCACCATCATCATAATCACCACCACTGTCACCATCACTACCAGTAGCGTTCAGACCATCATCATCATCACGTTGTCGCCAACAATCATCCACACTTCTGCATCATCATTGTCATCACATTCACCACAACTAAAGACAAAGATCCCCCGTATAGCCTTAACAGACTGTAGGGGCAAGTGCTGCTAGCGAGCACCTATGAAGGCCGGCACAGCACACGAGGGGGTGGGTGGCCAGCACCACGCCCAACCGCCTTTGTCTCCCCAGTGGCGATGTTTACACACCGACCAGGTACTCATTTCAGGCTGAGTTGATCTAGGGGAGGCCCAGGACCGGTTCAGATAATCGTCACCGGTGTTGGCCGTGAGTGGGAATCGAACTCGGGTCGCCAGGTTCGTAGCGCAGCGTAACGCTAACCGCTACACTACCGCTCTCCACCACAACCACCACCATTATCACCATCATTGCCATTGTCATCACTACCACTATCCTAAAGACCCATCACCACTATCATCAACATCACCCTGACACCAACAATCATCCACACTTCAGCATTTATCAATCATCATCGTCATCACATTCACAACAACAACTACCACTATCAGCACTATCACCATCGCTACCATCATCATCATCACTCCCACTATCGTTAAAACCATCACCACCATCATCAGCACCACCACTATCACCATCACTTCCATCATCATCACTGGCACTAGCATTAAGACCATCACCACCATCATCATCACACTGGCACCAAAAATCATCAACACTTCTGAATTTCTCATCATCATAATCATCACATTCACCACACAACCACCACTATCATTATCACCACCAACACTATGATCATCATTGCCACTAGCGTTAAGACTATCACTACCACCATCATCATCACCACCACCACCATCATCATCATCATCACCACCGTCACTATCATTATCAAGCCAGTCATCATCATCATCACCACCACCACCATCAGTAGCACCACCGTCACTATCATTATCAAGCCAGTCATCATCATCACCACATGTCCATTGCACCCTCACTGTTTATTGTCCCACATGTTCACGAGTAGTCTACAGACTCTTTTTCACGAGGGTTCTGCCAAGTTTGTGCAGGTGGGTTGGGGGGGGGGCAGAGGGGGCGGTGGGAGGGGGTCAATGTTGTTGCTGTGTACGATGCCAATGAACTCATTTGCGGGTCACTTTGTGCAGCATTATAAAGCGTCGCGTTGCACATCTTTTCTGCAAAGTTTTTGGCGAGCGAAAAAAAACCCCAGAGGATCAGAAGTAAACCCATGCGGAGAGGCGCCCGACTCTGGGAATCGAACCCAGGAGCTCGTAGCTGCGAGGCGCGAGCGCCACCACCTCCCTCAACCGATGTGCACGGTTGGCTACGTACGGTGCGAAAGAAGTTCCACATACGTACTCTACTACTGCCCTCTCATGCACAGCACGGAGGAGGGAGGGCTCTAACATTTACCCACTCAAGAGCCCACCGCTGCATATGGCCACAGCGAGGGTGGAGTGGCGATTCAGTAAAACGTATCCGAGGTGAACTTGTAATAGCCCTCTGGCTACCATCAAAGGTTTGTACACGAAGCCATTCAGATATACAAACACAGACATAATTTCAACCGTGATGATGGATACAAACTTAGTAATCATTGGAAAGATGTTATCAACCATGCAAAAATGACTTAATTACACATTTTTGGACCATCTTATCTGACAGGCACTATTTTACTTTACCGAGTGTTAACATCCCCAGTGTTTAACAGTACTCTCTTAATTGTTCAGCCAGCACTGGTATAAACATGGACATTTTCGTTCTTTTCTATCATGTGTATCAACAGGTGCTTGTACACACACATGTCCACGTACACATGCACCCCACACTCTCTTTTGGCCTCCCCTCCCCCTCTCCGTCCAATACGTTGGCGTGTGCAGCAGTAGTTACTTGCGCACAACCACTTCCACGACGCCGACTCTCGCGTGTACCACGTCGTGCATTCTTTTGGCCCTGCCCCCCTCCCCCTCCCGATACGTTCCATTCATTGGCTACCACATTCTGATGAGCTCCCCCCCCCCCCCCTCTCCTCCCCCCTCAACTAGTATTTAAGGGCTTACATCTTGAATCCTTGCCTCACTTGATGCAGCAAATCTGGCTGTGACGGTCCCACCTGATGACGGAGACTTGTGTTGCCTCCGAAACGTCGTGATTTTTATTGTTTTATTTTTTATTAATTTCATTTTTTACCTACGTGACTTTACCGAAAGAACTAAGAGTATAATATTTACAAAGGTCTTCCTTCACGCACGCCTCATGGCTCCACGCGGTCCAGGGACCCTCCGCCTGCAGCACACGGCAGGTGGAGAGCGGTGGCTCGGAGATGTTAACTACCTCGCCTGGTATACAGGAGGTCGTGGGTTCGATCCAGACCCTGACACCTGCTGTATATTTGGAGTTTGCGTGTCTCTCTCTCTCATCACGGTGGCTAGGAGATGTTAACTACCTCGCCTGGTGTGCAGGAGGTCGTGGGTTCGATCCCGACCCCGACGCCTGCTATATATTTGAAGTTTCCGTGTCTCTCTCTCTCATCACGGTGGCTAGGAGATGTTAACTACCTCGCCTGGTGTACAGGAGGTCGTGGGTTCGATCCCGACCCCGACGCTGCTGTATATTTGAAGTTTCCGTGTCTCTCTCTCTCATCACGATGGCTAGGAGATGTTAACTACCTCGCCTGGTGTACAGGAGGTCGTGGGTTCGATCGCGACCCTGACGCCTGCTATATATTTGAAGTTTCCGTGTCTCTCTCTCTCATCACGATGGCTAGGAGATGTTAACTACCTCGCCTGGTATGCAGGAGGTCGTGGGTTCGATCCCGACCCTGACGCCTGCTATATATTTGAAGTTTCCGTGTCTCTCTCTCTCATCACGGTGGCTAGGAGATGTTAACTACCTCGCCTGGTATACAGGAGGTCGTGGGTTCGATCCCGACCCTGACGCCTGCTATATATTTGAAGTTTCCGTGTCTCTCTCTCTCATCACGATGGCTAGGAGATGTTAACTACCTCGCCTGGTATGCAGGAGGTCGTGGGTTCGATCCCGACCCCGACGCTGCTGTATATTTGGGAGTTTGTGTGTCTCTTTCATCATCATCGCGGTGGCTAGGAAATGTTAACTACCTCGCTTGGTATGCAGGAGGTCGTTGGTTCGATCCCGACCCCGACGCCTGCTGCTGTATATTTGGGAGTTTGCGGTGTCTCTCTCCCCGTGGTCGCGTGGATTTTTTTCCGGGGCCGTCCGGATTTTTCCCCCCTCCGACCAGCCCCTTCGTTGGGCTATCGTTCGCGATCGCCTGGTCGTTTGCGAAAAAAGGAAGAGACCTGCAACGGCCCAGTGGGGCCCTACCTGGTAAAAAATTGAGGTTTGGTTTTTTGAGCGAGCTTGCCCTGGGGTAGGCGCCCGCACTGAGGACGCACATCGGAAGCCAAGCGCGGTGGGGGGGGGGGGGGCCCGTGCAGGCCTTCGTAATTGTTGCCGCTCGCTAACAGCACTTGCCCCAGCGGTCTAATTGAAGGCTATATAGTGACGGGAAGGGGTATCTATGTATTTGTCTTTGAAGGGAAAGTGGGTTGGGGAAGCCAGGGTGGAAGATATGGGGGAGAGGAGGGGTGGGGAGGATTCGGTGGAGGTGGGGGGGGGGGGTTCTCGTAGCCTGGGGGCAAATATTCCTAGATCCGGCCACATGATCTGTGTGTGTGTGGCTATCTTCCCCCCCCCACCCACCCCCCTTGTTCCTCATTACTCTGCACCTCAGTCTCCCATGCTGCCTAGCTTCTCTCTCTCTCTCTGCTCTGGGACTCCGAGTTGACTTTGTGGAATAGCAATGAACCGGCATTTGCCGATTCATTACTTTGTGGTGGTGTTGTGGTCGCGATGATGGGGCGCCGCGGTTAACTCCCTCGCCTGGTACGCAAGAGTGCGTTGGTTCGATCCCGACCCTGACGCCTGCTGCTGTATACTTGGAGTTTGCGTGTCTCTGTCTCTCATCATCATCACGGTGGCTAGGAGATGTTAACTACCTCGCCTGGTGTGCAAGAGGTCGTGGGTTCGATCTCGACCCTGACGCCTGCTGCTGTATATTTGGAGTTTGCGTGTCTCTCTCTCTCTCTCTCTCCCGCGTGGTAGTTGTGTGCATTTTCCTCCGAGCCCTCCAGTTATTCCCTCCACATTTAGAATCGACGTGACGCGTTTAGAGTTATTTAGCGACTGCTATCAATTTCCACACGACGACGATGATGACGACGATGATGATGATGATGACGATGATGACGACGATGATGATGATGATGACGATGATGATGATGACGACGATGACGATGATGATGACGACGATGATGATGATGATGACGACGATGACGATGATGATGACGATGATGACGACGACGACGATGATGATGATGATGATCCGCCACTTTGTTGAGCTGTCATTTGTGATGACCAGGTCCCTTCTAAAAATAAGTTAATGCCTCAGTGGCCCTTACCTGGTAAGGTAAGAAAAAAAGTTATTTGTAGAAAGTATATTTTGAAACTGATGTGTTTACCTTTCCCATACTGTGCACTAGTTGTTGTAAATCTTCTGACCTGCCCCAACTTGGCATATGTGGATAAAATGCTTTATAGCTCATCGGATTCCTCCAGTATATAAAAACACATTTCTGATTTTGACCAACTCTTACCCCACAAGTCTGTTAGAGGCTACACGGGGAGCTCTTTGGGTTGATATTGTTACTGTTTTACTTGTGTGTGTGTCGTGCCGCGATATGCCGAGTTGTACGTGTGTAAGTGGCGGGTGTGGGGGGGTGTGGGGGTGGTGGGGGAGTTGGGGGGGTGTGGTGGGGGGTTGTGGGGGTAGGGGCGTGGTGGGGTGGTGGAGTGGTGGGGTGGGGGGTTGTGGGGGCGGTGTGGGGGTGGGGGTGGGGGGGTGTGGGACGGTGGTGGGGTGGTGGAGTGGGGGGGTGGGGGAGTGGGGGCGTGGTGGGGTGTGTGGGTGTGTGTGGGTGTGTGTGTGGGTGTGTGGGTCACCTGCTCCTTGAGCTCTGACAGCTGGGAGGAGAGCGCCGTGACGAGTCGCGCCGTCGCGTCAAGCCGCTCCTGCAGGCCGCGCAGCTCGTTCTGCTCCCCCTCGCCGTCGGCGCTCACCAGCGACATCGCGCGCATCCGCGGAAACCAGTCCAGGTTGTGCTCCTGCACAGGGGGGGAGGGGGGGGGAGCGGGGGGGGGGGGCGGTCACGGCGGGGGGCCGTCGTTGCGAAACGTCGGACGTCGGCGCCGCGTGCGTCTCGTGATGAGCCTGACGCTGTCGGACGCGGAGCGAGTCGGGGTGGCGTGGTGGGCGGGGGGGGGAGAAGAGCTCGCCCTCGACCGCGTGTGTACGCACGCACGCGCGCAAGTTGAACTTTCGCGCCGCGACAATTGGAGGCGTGCGAGCGGGATGTCTCAGCGGCAGCTCTGTGGTGTCCGCTTCCCCGGGAGCCGTTCCGCAACGCCGTGGGGGGGGGTGTGTGGCGGTGGGGGGGGTGTGGGGGTGGTGGAGTGGGGGGGTGGGGGAGTGGGGGCGTTGTGGGATGGTAGAGTGGGGGGGCTGGTGGAGTGGGGGGGTGGTGGAGGTGGGGTGGGGGGGTGGTGGAGTGGGGGGGGTGGGGGAGTGGTGGGGTGGGGGGGGTGTGGGGCGGTGGGGGGTGGGGGGTGGGGGGGTGTGGGGCGGTGGTGGAGTGGTGGGGTGGATGTGGTGGGTCGCGCCGCTCAGAAAAGACGTCGGCACGGACGCCTCCTCTCGCGGTTGCGACGCCGATGTCGCAATGGGCGTGAGAGTGCGCGGTACAAAGTGAAACGCGAAAAATCTCCCACCCCCCCCCCCCCCCAAAAGCGACACTTATTTTTGTATAAAACGTACCGCCGCATAGGCGATCGGGGAAAGGCAGAGACGATTGACATTTTTTTTTTTACGCGGCATGTTTGGGAGTTGATAATAATCCGCACTTTAAGCGCGAGGGTTTATTTCCCCCCCCCCACCGCGCCCCCCCCCCCCCAGACATAAAACGCAGATTAAAAATGTCAGAGGCGAGGACTGTGATTAATGCCGGTAACGGAGGCCATTCTAATTTTAGTCGAGGTAGCGGCAGCCGCAGAAACAAAAAAGAACAGGAAGGCAAAGGCCCTCACGCAAAAAAAAAAAATCCGCGGAGGCAAAAAAAATTTGAAAACGAGAATTTTTTTTGTTTAAATAATGAACGTAGCAGAAAGATCACGGCAACGGCAGCGCGTTTCATCCCAATTACGGCAACGATCCGAGCAGATGTTTCTTTTTTGTTCTCCGCCGTCGAAGTACCCCGAAAAGAAATAAAAATAAAACGTCGCGACCAAAAATAGACGAGGCGAAACAATAGAGGCAGTGATGGCAAAGCGTGTAAAGATGAAAAAAAACACATCTCTTTGCCTCTGAAGGTTTCATTGCATTCTGTAAAAAGGCAGGCTGCTATCTGTGAGAGCGCTGCACGGGGTGGTACGGGAGGTGGGGGTAGAGCAGAATTCTCGTCGCCGGTTAGCGACGCAAATTTATGTACAGAAGGTCACAAAGAATAATGATGGCGATGATGAAAATAAACGCTTTTTTGTGTTAGATCACGTAAATATGTAAATGTGTCGTTAAAACCCCGCCACCACACGACACAGCCAACTAGTAAGGGTTGTCACGTGAACAGAACGTGGCCAATTCGTCACTAGTACAGCACTAGTGTATAGTGTATTGTAGTGTAGTGTATAGTAGTGTAGTGTATAGTGTTGTATAGTGTATAGTGTAGTGTATAGTGTAGTGTATAGTGTATTGTATAGTAGTGTAGGGTATAGTGTATTGTAGTGTAGTATACTAAGACAGCACTAGTGTATAATGTATTGTGTATAGTAGTGTAGTGTATTGTGTATATTAGTGTAGTGTATTATATTGTATAGTGTAGTGTATAGTGTAGTGTATAGTAGTGTAGTATACTAGTACAGCACACCGGTGTGTTGGAGAGCCAAGCCACGACATTTACAATCTGAGTACATGATAACAAATGTATGCTAATAGCTTCAAAAAGTCACGTGATATGCAAGAAGGATCATTGCCCGAAATGTCGACTGTTTGAACCCGAACCTGACGCCTGTGGTATATTTGAAGTTTGCGTGTTTCTCTCTCTCATCATCATCACGATGGCTAGGAGATGTTGACTACCTCGCCTGGTATACAGGAAGCCGTGGGTTCGAACCCGACCCTGACGCCTGTTGCTGTATATTTGGAGTTTGCGTGTCTCTCTCTCTCTCATCATCATCACGGTGGCTAGGAGATGTTGACTACCTCGCCTGGTATACAGGAAGCCGTGGGTTCGATACCGACCCTGACGCCTGCTGCTGTATGTTTGGAGTTTGCGTGTCTCTCTCTCTCTCTGATCATCATCACGGTGGCTAGGAGATGTTGACTACCTCGCCTGGTATACAGGAAGCCGTGGGTTCGATACCGACCCTGACGCCTGCTGTATACAGATAGTCCCCGAGTTACGATGGTCCGACTCACGATATTTCGATCTTACGATGGCGATAGCGACACGACAAAATTGTTAAATATTTTAAATTTCGCGCGGCAGTCAAACGCAGCAGCGTACGAGGTACGATACTGTACGTTGGGACGCTGCCGGGATGTACGCATCTCCCGCCTTGTGTGATGCAGATAGGATTGTTTCCCTGAAAAAACTTTCTATTAAATTGCAGTTCATATAGGTAGGCTAAGATTTACCTTGTTTTTTTTACTTTACATCATACTGTGCAATACAGTATTGTAATTAATAAATACATACAGTATATAGTTTATACAGGACAGTACTGTAAATTTGCTCTGTTTTGCTAAATTATCACCATTCTTTAAGACTCCTGGGTAGGCGAGGCCATCTTCGACTTACGATTTTTTCGACTTACGAAGGGGTCGTCGTAACGCATCTCCATCGTAAGTAGAGGACTGCCTGTATTTGAAGTTCGCACGTTCTCCCTGTGCTCGCGTCGATTTTTCTCCGGGTCCCCCCGGTTTTTCCCTCTGCTTTCAGAATCAGCGTCGCGCGTTTAGAGTATTTGGCTGCGATAATGTCCACATGAGGTCACTTCGTTGAACGGTCATTTGTGGCTTATTTTTCGGAAGCGACCTGGATACCACAAAACGACAGCTCAACGAAGTTGGTGGCTTATCATGTGGAAATCCACAGCAGCAAAATAAACCGAATAATCTCGACGCATGTTGATGATAACACGTGGAGGGAAAAGCTGGGAGGACCCAGAGGTAAAAATACACGCAAACCAGGGGGAGAACATGCAAACTCCAAAAATGCAGGTATCAGGGTCGGGATTGAACCCACGACCTCCAGTATACCAGGCAAGGTAGTTAACATCTCACAACCGTGGCGCCACCCAATAATAATGACGAGCTCGATAGATCTATCGACTCACATAGAGCACACTCGATTGCACTAGGAGGCTTTGATCCAGCAATGGATTGATCACGGCTGATGAGGATGATGACGATGATGACGAGGCCGCAATACAGCGCACGAGGGGGTGCTGCTGCTGCGACCAGCACCGCTGCCGGTATTGACACGCCACGCCGGGTACTCGTATCAAGACTCAGTCGGCGTAAGAGGGAGGGCGGCTCAGGACCGGTTAAAATATTCGCCACCGCTATCACCCGCGAGCGGGAATCGTCGCTCGGTTCGCCCGTGCTCGAACGCTAACCGCTGCGCCGCCGCTCCCCGCGTTCGATTCCCGCTCGCGGACAACGCCAACGATGGCGATCATCCCAACTGGTCATGGGCCTCCCCTCGGTCGACTTGGCCTCGAATGAGTGCCCGGCGCGACGTGTAAACGCCGCCACTCGGGGAGACAGAGGCGGCCGGGCGTGCTCGTGTGCCATGCTGGCCTTCGTAGGTGCTGCTCGCTAACAGCACTTGCCCCGTAAGTCTGCTAATGTTGTTCGGGGGGAGGGGGGGGGGACTTTGTCTTTGGCGAACAACCGTGCCACGCAAACCCCCGCCCCCCTAAAAAACACACAACAGCACAGGAGCGTGAACGCACGGCAGAGTGAACACACGGCAAAGTGAACGCACGGCAGAGTGAACGCACTGCAGAGTGAACGCACGGCAGAGTGAACGCACGGCAGAGTGAACGCACGGCAGAGTGAACGCACGGCAGAGTGAACGCACGGCAGAGTGAACGCACGACAGAGTGAACGCACGGCAGAGTGAACGCACGGCAAAGTGAACGCACGACAGAGTGAACGCACGGCAAAGTGAACACACGGCAGAGTGAACGCGCGACAGAGTGAACGCACGGCAGAGTGAACGCACGGCAAAGTGAACGCACGGCAGAGTGAACGCGCGGCAGAGTGAACGCACGGCAGAGTGAACGCACTGCAGAGTGAACGCACTGCAGAGTGAACGCACTGCAGAGTGAACGCACGACAGAGTGAACGCACGGCAGAGTGAACGCACGACAGAGTGAACGCACGGCAGAGTGAACGCACGGCAGAGTGAACGCACGGGAGAGTGAACGCACGACAGAGTGAACGCACGGCAAAGTGAACGCACGGCAAAGTGAACGCACGACAGAGTGAACGCACGACAGAGTGAACGCACGGCAGAGTGAACGCACGACAGAGTGAACGCACGGCAGAGTGAACGCACGGCAGAGTGAACGCACGGGAGAGTGAACGCACGACAGAGTGAACGCACGGCAGAGTGAACGCACGGGAGAGTGAACGCACGACAGAGTGAACGCACGGCAAAGTGAACGCACGGCAAAGTGAACGCACGGGAGAGTGAACGCACGACAGAGTGAACGCACGGCAAAGTGAACGCACGACAGAGTGAACGCACGACAGAGTGAACGCACGGCAGAGTGAACGCACGGCAGAGTGAACGCACGGCAGAGTGAACGCACGACAGAGTGAACGCACGGGAGAGTGAACGCACTGCAGAGTGAACGCACGGCAGAGTGAACGCACGACAGAGTGAACGCACGGCAGAGTGAACGCACGGCAGAGTGAACGCACGGCAGAGTGAACGCACGACAGAGTGAACGCACGGCAGAGTGAACGCACGGCAAAGTGAACGCACGGCAAAGTGAACGCACGGCAGAGTGAACGCACGACAGAGTGAACGCACGGCAGAGTGAACGCACGGCAGAGTGAACGCACGGGAGAGTGAACGCACGACAGAGTGAACGCACGGCAAAGTGAACGCACGGCAAAGTGAACGCACGACAGAGTGAACGCACGGCAGAGTGAACGCACGGCAGAGTGAACGCACGGCAAAGTGAACGCACGGCAGAGTGAACGCACGGCAGAGTGAACGCACGGCAGAGTGAACGCACGGCAAAGTGAACGCACGGCAGAGTGAACGCACGACAGAGTGAACGCACGCAGATTGAACGCACGGCAGAGTGAACGCACGGCAGAGTGAACGCACGACAGAGTGAACGCGGCACGCACCGCGACTCTGCCGGCTGGAGATCTCGCACCGCGCACTCAACCTGGTCAATCGCTACGCTCAGTCCCCCCCCCAGCCCCCCCGGCGCGACAGGGATGATTTCAGGAGCATAAATCATCGCCGTCGCCGCGAGACCTTCGTCTCCCTCGTCTTCCTCCCCTCATCTCCCGTGCCCCCCCCCTCTCATCCCCTCCCATGGTTACAATGGTTATCTTTTTCATGAGCCATTGGAAGAAACTGGAGAACGCAGAGGAAACTCGTGCAGAACAGGGGGAGCACATTCAAGTTTAACACACACACACACTCTGTAGAACATGGGGAGCACATTCAAGTTCAACACACACACTCTGCAGAACATGGGGAGTACATACATGTTCACCACACACACA
>NC_083833.1:6970156-6974682 GCF_015708825.2 Lethenteron reissneri | reverse complement strand
CCTGCTTTTAAATTAACTCTGCGGCTTAACCACCCACCGCACGCAAAGATCCTCCCGTGTAGCCTCGAACAGACTGTCGGGGCAATGTAATGTAATCTGTGTGCAATGTTCAACTTCTTTCGCACCGTACGTAGCCGCCGTGCTGATCGGAGGTGCGTGAGACGGACAAAAATTGCTGTAAGCGAGGTAGCAAACTTACGAAGGGCTGGAACAGCACACGATGGAGTCGAGGGGATGTGGGTGGGCCAGCACCACGCCCGACCGCCTTTGTCTTACCATCCACCACAACACCCCCTATCCTATCGGTGTTCACTGCAGGGCCTTTAATGCCCCCCCCCCCCCCGCGACACCCCCCCCCTATCGTCACCGTGCTGCTGTCATGGCTTCAAAATGATGTCTTGTCGGCGAAAGTGCCACCCGCCCCCCCCCCCGCCCCTCCCCCCCTGAAAATCAGTGAAGAACAACTGCCCCCTAATGCCCCTGTTAACTAACAAAAAACAACTCAACGAATTCCCTTTCTCCTGTGTTGCCACGTGGCAGGTTCTGGTGGTGGATAGAGGGGGGTGGGGGGGGTGGGCAGAGGGGGTGGGTGGTGTGATGGAGGAGAGGGGGGCAGAGGGGGTAGGTGGTGTTGATGGAGGGGAGGGGGGGGGCAGAGGGGGTGGGTTGTGTTGATGGAGGGGAGGGGGGGGGCAGAGGGGGTGGGTGGTGTTGATGGAGGGGAAGGGGGGGGGCTCGCGTGAGTTTGCCGTGGCGTGTAATTACGCACCGTGCGTGCTTGTCAGGGCTCGCGTCAACATTCCCCGGGGGGGGGGATGGGGGGACGATCGGTGATGCGGCCCCCCGCCGCTTGCACGCCAGACCCATTCAACGATAGCCCCCCCCACCCTCCCAACCCCCCCACCACCCCCACCGCGCTGATTTCGTTTCGCTTTATTAACAAGACGCGCGCGTGCTCGCTACGTGTCGAGCAGAGGTCGCAAACTGGCTTGGATTCCTTAACGTACCCGTACCCGGCCGCACCAGGGTCGCAAACGGGTACCCGTACCCGGCCGTACCCGTACCCTACTCGTACCCGTACCCGGCCGCACCAGGGTCGCAAACGGGTACCCGTACCTGGCCGTACCCGTACCCTACCCGTACCCGGCCGGGTATCGGGTAGGGTACGGGTATCGGGTACCTGATTGCGACCTCTGGGATGAAGCCATGTTGCAGGCGCGGGTGTGTTGATTCTAGGAACTTGAATTGTGAGAAGAGACAAGACGTTGGGAAATGAGTGCAAACGGTGACTCACCAGTGACTCACGGCCTACCCGTACCCGGCCGCACCAGGGTCGCAAACGGGTACCCGTACCCGGCCGGGTACGGGTAGCCGGGTATTGGGTAGGGTACGGGTATCGGGTACCCGGTTGCGACCTCTGATGTAGAGACAAAGATCCCCCCCCTGTCAGCGGGGCAAGTGCTGTTAGCGAGCAGCAATAGCAGCAGCAGCCTGTGAAGGCCGGGGTGGGCCCCGGATAGCCCCACGTCCCGGCCGTCTTTGTCTTCCCCTCTCCTCCACGCCCACGTGGCGATGTTCTTGTGCGCCGTCGCAGGCCCAGGAGCGGTCCGCACGGATCGTGACGGGTCTTGGTGGCCCTGGGAGGGAATCGATTCGGAGCGCGACGTCCGAATTAGAATCTTCATTTAGACTGGAGGAGGAAATCCGATGAGCTCTTTTTGCACGGATGTACCAGTAGGGGCGGCGACGTCACCGCGGCGCTTGTGCCAGGCCAGGTGCACTCCCGAGGCCACGTTTAGTGTCTAAGGCTGGCTGACAGAAGAGGTCACGGAAAACAGGCCCTGGTGCCAATTTTTGACTGAGATGACTGGCAGATGCACCACCTGTGCCACCCACTCTATCAACGTGCTGCATCGTTTTAGCCGCCCGGCACTCTGCCTCGGTGTTGTGAGCGTGGCTTCTCTGCCATCCGCTGTTGTTGGAGGGTGATTGCCTCCAACCTGCCTGGTAGCGTCCTTCACGAGCCTCCTACAAAGGCAACATAATCCCCGTGTAGCCTGAACAGACTGTTGGGGCAAGTGCCGTTAGCGAGCATCTATGAAGGCCGGCACGGCACACGAGGGGGTGGGTGGCCAGCAAACACGCCCGGCCGCCTTTGTCTCCCTCGTGACGATGTTTACACATCGCACCAGGTACTCAATTGAAGCTGAGTCGACCTAGGGGAGGCCCAGGACCGGTTCAGATAATCGTCACTGGTCGTGGCCATGAGCGGTTCGTAGTGCAGCATGCTAACCACTGCACCACCGCTCCCCACGCACACTCACACACACACGCGCACTCACACACGAGCACTCACACACACATGCATACACAACAACAACAACAACAACCGCCATTCGCCACTAAGTGGCGGTGACGTCACCACGATGCTTGTGCCAGGCCAAGTGCACCTTGAGGCCACGTGAAGTGTCGAAAGCCCGCTGGCAGGAGGTCACGGGGCAGACCCAGCAGGTGCCACGGGTCGACTGACCGAGATGACCGAGATGACTGGCTGATGCACCACCTGTGCCCCCTACTGTGCCAACTTGCTGTGCTTTAGCCACCCGGCGCTCCGCTCGTTGTTGTGAGCGTCGCTCCTCCGCCCTCCGTTGTTGTTGGAGGGCGACTGCCTCCAACTGCCCAGTAGCGTCCTTCACGAGCCTCCTCCACTGAGGCCGATCTTGACACCGCTGGTACCAGTCATCGGCAAGTCCACTCAGCTCCACGTCCTCCTGTACCACATCACTCCATCTCTTCTCCAGCCCGTGCCGCGCCCGTCTAGCCCCCTCGATCCGGCCGAACAAAAGCTGTTTAGGCATGCGGTGGCTGGGCATGCGGGCTACATGACCCAGCCAACACAGCCTTGCCTGCCGGAGGAGCTCACTGATGGGACTTTGCCCAGATCTTTCAAGGATTTGTGAGCTCCTCACACAATCCAGCCTGGTTAAACCCAGGATGGATCGTAGGCAGGCCAGCCTAAATGTTTCCAACCGGCGAAGATGCTCCACCAGGGGGGTCCACGTCTCGCAAGCGTAGAGAAGGGAGGGAATGACCGTGGCCGAGAAGACCTGAAGCTTCGTGCGGAGCGACAGACCAGGTAGCTTCCACACAGCGTTACGCAACCGATGAAAAGATATTGCCGCTCGACTGATTCGGAGTGAGACCTCTGCTGATAGACTGGAGCCGGTCATAAGCACACTGCCCAGGTATGGGAAACTCTCCACTCTCTCCACAACTGCCCCATCACCAATTGGGAGTTGTGGGGGTGGAGTGTCCGATGGTACAAAATACCCAGGCAGGTGCTTAGTTTTGGTGGGGCTGATGGTAAGGCCCCACCTCTTAGTGGCACGCTCCAGTCTCAGCAGCAGCGTCTCCAACTCCTCCTCTGAGTGAGCAGCTATTACCAAATCATCGGCATACATAACGTGGTTGACCAATAGGGAGC
This sequence comes from Lethenteron reissneri, assembly GCF_015708825.2. NCBI lineage: Eukaryota > Metazoa > Chordata > Hyperoartia > Petromyzontiformes > Petromyzontidae > Lethenteron > Lethenteron reissneri. The sequence goes on along the minus strand of NC_083833.1, from coordinate 6,971,198 downwards.
CATCCCTTGATCGCACCCGGGCGTCGATCAGCCTCCCATTATATCTGTACCAAATGGAAATTCCCCCGGTACAGCTATTGAAGGCTTCACGAACTACGCGGTCAAAATAGATGTTAAATAATGTGGGAGCCAGAGGACATCCCTGTCGCACCCCAAGGTGTACAGGGAAAGGCTCCGACTCCCGGCCACGTAGTTTTACCCGGGCCCGCTCACCATCATGAAGGTCCTTAATGATCGTGAGCAGAGGGTCAGGGACTCCGAAAGCACGAAGAACAACCCAGAGCCCAGGCCTACTGATGGTATCATAGGCCTTGACCAGGTCAATAAAGCAGAGATGTAGGTCTTTTTGGAATTCCCTACACCTCTGCTGTAGCAGACGGACAGAAAATATGGCATCTGTGCAGGACCGCCCTTTCCTGAAACCGCATTGGGGCTCCGCAAGCCTCTCCTCAGCGTGCCTAGCAAGGCGATGTTGAATAATCCTTGCCAGGACCTTACCCGGCACACTGAGGAGTGAGATGCCCCTGTAGTTGTTACAGTCGGTACGGTCCCCCTTCTTAAAGAGGGGAACCACCAGGGCATCCTTCCAGTCCTGCGGAACCCGTCCAGTGGTCCAGACTGTTGTTATGATGTCATATAGGGCAGTCTGTGCACAAACGCCACCCTCCCTCAGCATTTCGCTTGGGAGATCATCTCTGCCCGATGCCTTCCCTGGTCTCAGACTCCGGATCGCCCTCAGTACTTCCTCAACAGCTGGCACCTCAGCCAGCCACTCACAGGGGGTGACCTCTTCCAATATTTGAGGCACCGCAGCCTCAGCAGGGTTATCACCACTTTGTGCCATGATGTTTTCCTGGCTGAGAGAATTTCCCTCCCCCAGGACCTCACAGAAATGCTCAGCAAATCTGCAAACCTGTTCCTGTGGGTCGGAGATTGGATCACCGTTTTTTCCTCTAATGATGGTAATAGGTGTGGCGCTGCAGGTTACTTTTTTGATGGAGTTAAATAGTGATTTGTGATCACGGGCCACTGAGGCAGACTC
>NC_083833.1:6817656-6965156 GCF_015708825.2 Lethenteron reissneri | reverse complement strand
CGACGAACAAACAAAATTCTGGGCCATTTTATGTTCCAGCTCTCCTCCTCCTTCAGCGCAGGTCCACTTGCCTTGCTTCCTGGCCGCGTGCTGCTGGTGTTGGGGCGGGTGGGGGGGGGGAGCGGGGGGTGGAATGTAAAAGACCTTCGCACCGACCGCGCCGGCTCGCGGCTCGCGGCGTCATCTGCTGCGGCCGCTTGGGCGGACCGCGCGTCACGCGGGAGAAGTTCCGGTTGTGGCCACCACGACGGCGGCCGCAACCGCGAACCGCCACGGCTGTCGTGACACTTCCACCCACCCCTCCACCCATCCACCCACCCACCCGCCCACCCATCCACCCACCCATCCACCCCTCCATCCGCCCACCCACCCCTCCACCCACCCATCCGCCCACCCATCCACCCACCCACCCCTCCATCCACCCATCCACCCACCCCTCCACCCACCCACCCCTCCACCCACCCATCCACCCACCCACCCATCCACCCACCCCTCCACCCATCTATCCACCCACCCACCCATCCACCCACCCCTCCACCCACCCACCCCTCCACCCACCCATCCACCCACCCACCCCTCCACCCTCCACCCACCCATCCACCCACCCACCCATCCACCCACCCACCCCTTCACCCACGCATCCACCCACCCCTCCACCCATCCACCCCTTCACCTACCCCTCCACCCACCCATCCATCCACCCACCCCTCCACCCACCCACCCACGCACCCCTCCACCCACCCATCCACCCCTCCACCCACCCCTCCACCCACCCACCCCTCCACCTACCCCTCCACCCACCCTACCATCCACCCACCCCTCCACCCACCCACCCACGCACCCCTCCACCCACCCATCCACCCCTCCACCCACCCCTCCACCCACCCACCCATCCACCCATCCACCCACCCATCCACCCACCCCTCCACCCACCCACCCACGCACCCCTCCACCCACCCATCCACCCCTCCACCCACCCCTCCACCCACCCACCCATCCACCCACCCACCCATCCACCCACCCCTCCACCCACCCACCCACGCACCCCTCCACCCACCCATTCACCCCTCCACCCACCCCTCCACCCACCCACCCATCCACCCACCCACCCATCCACCCACCCATCCACCCACCCCTCCGATTCCCTCAAAGGGATATTCACCTTTTGCTCGACAGCAGCATCAGATACCCCCCCTCCCCCCGTGTCTCGCTCGTAGCAGCTGCAGCAGCAGCAGCCCCGGCCACAAGCGAGCGAGATGTGATGCAGGTTTGCTGCGGTGTGCCCGGCTGGTCGCGTTAACCGCCCCGAGTGAGAGGAGTCGGGGGGGTGTTTTATCTTCCCCCCCCCCCTTCACTTGATTTACAACGCGACCGAACGAGAGACGGTGTTACCCCCCCCCCCCCCCCCCACTTACGTGTGCGTGGCTGCGACACCCCGGTGGGTGATCCTGGGGCGGCGGGGGGGGGTCCCTGAAGCAGACCGCCTCCGAGATCGGCTCGTCGCTCTGTCGTTTTTTTGGAGTCCCATCGATCGCCCCGCCAGCGAGCGGTGATGGAGGCGGCGGGGGGGGGGGGGCCGAGCAGGTCGAGGGAGGGGGGCTGCGAGCACACGGGCGACTCCGCACCTCACCTCCGACCTCTCGTCGACACCGCTGCTCGATAAAAACCTACGGCTTGAACCCCCCCCTCCCTCCCGCGACGAACCCCCCACGGCGCCCGCGTGCAGATTCAGGCGCTTCGCTATTTTCTTCAACCGAAGCCCCTTCGCCTCCTCGGACCGGGATTTTGACGGCCATGGGCGACCTTAGAACGCGAACGGCAAAGGGGTCAAAGTTGTCATTGCGCGGCGACCCCCCCCCTCCCCCCGGGCGACTCGGTTTGTACTGCGGCTGGGTCTTCAGTTGCGGGTGGCAGGGGGGGGGAGACGGTTTAGCTGGGCACACTCTTGACTTGGAACAAAATTGCGCGGAAAACGGGAAGGCCGCGTGGTGCGACTGCATCAAGTGTTGGCGTGGTCCCTCGACCGAACCGTCTTTTTTTGGGCGGGGGGGGGGGTGTTTCGCTGACGATGGTTCTCCAGGAAAGTTTCAAAACCTCAAGATCGTAAATGTGTACGATGGCAAAGGTTTACGCGGTGGTGATTTTTTTCATTTTTGTTTTGTTACGATGCCTTTTCAGAAAGGTACCGCCCGAGTGTGGGTTGTTGTTTTTTTTTTCGCGTGAGCGATTTAATTTGCGGGGCTTCGAGTTCGGGATGGATCCTGGCTCGTGACCCTTCGTGGCTGAGCGGTTCTTGGGTGCAACAAAAAAAGCCGCTTCGTTTAATGGAGACTCTGGGATGAAACACGTATAATTAGTGGCATCGTCATCATCATCACTAGACTGTGCAAATTGATAAAAAAAATAAAAATTAAAGACACTTGGGAAGCCAATTTAAAATTGATCCGTTAAACATTTTGTCTGCGATGCAAATCAATGCCGTTCCGTTTTGGTTCCACTCCAGGCGTCTCCACTCCTCCCCACCCCCCAGTTCGATCCGGGGGTGTCAACAACAACAGCAGCAGCAGCAACACGATGAAGAAATGGACAAAATGCCCCGCCCGTAAAGCTTCTCTCGTTTATTCTTACTTTCGTTTTCATTTCCAACGGACACACATCTCCGTACCTTACCCGCCACGCACGTCTTATATATATTTAATATTTATATGCAGGGAGGGGAGGGCAGGGAGGGAAATCTGTACAGGGACTACCTCTACTTACGAACGAGTTCGGTTCCAGAGGTCTGTTCGTACGTTTATTTGTTCGTGAGTCCAACTTTACTCCTGCCGATTCCAAACACGTTGTACGGCGTGTACACTGAACACGGGGAATGGCTTTAGAATTTGTATCATCTCCTGTAGACGTAGATGCCACTGGTTCTTTACGATCTGCAGATGTATATTCCACTGGTTCTTTACGATCTGCAGATGTAGATGCCACTGGTTCTTCACGTTCTGCAGATGTAGATGCCACTGGTTCTTCACGTTCTGCAGATGTAGATGCCACTGGTTATTAATGTTCTGCAGATGTAGATGCCACTGGTTCTTCACGTTCTGTAGATGTAGGCGCCACTGGTTCTTCATGTTCTACAGATGTAGATACCACTGGTTATTCATGTTCTGCAGATGGAGATGCCACTGGTTCTTCATGTTCTGTAGATGTAGATGCCATTGGTTCTTCACGTTTTGTAGATGTAGATGCCACTGGTTCTTCACGTTCTGCAGATGTAGATGCCACTGGTTCTTCATGTTCTGTAGATGTAGATGCCACTGGTTCTTCATGTTCTGTAGATGTAGATGCCACCGGTTCTTCACATACTGTAGATTCCACCGTCGCCATATATTGCGCGGCAGTTGAACTTACGACTTTCGGTCCGGACAGGCAACTGGACATATGGACAGGTTTGTTCGTATCTCTGAAAGTTCCTAAGTCGCACGTTCGTAAGTAGGGGAGTGCTTATATTGTTCTTAGGTCGAGGCGTCCCTGTACCACATAGGACAAGAAAATATCAGCTCCCCCTTCCCTCCCCCGCTCTTGATTTTGTGATCGTCGGTGAATCTTGGACGCGTTCACGAATTGTCACCAGCCCGCGTTAGGCGCAACAGAATAAACCGATTTAGTGTAAAACCGATTTGAACTTGAACATTAAAAAAAATTTAACTCTTTTTTTCTACTTGGATTGACCTTCCTTGCGTTGCGATTTCCCACCGAGTTTTTGGAGGGGCCTACCCAGGATGCCTCGGGGAGGTCAGAGCCCTGGAGCGACAACGGTGGAGATATTCCTGGGTTCGATCCCGGGTTTCCAGCCCCACACCACCCAACCCAACACCCCCCGCAGCTGCGATAAATCGAAGGAAGATCGATGACCTCGGTCTTTCGTCACAGCGACGTCTGCGCTCGCATTAAATTGCGCCTTGACTCTTCGGCTGGCAAAAAAAACACACAATGAAGTCTCGACGCGAGAATTAAAGAAGTAATATTACAACAAAAAGTTGTTTTTAAACACGCTTTTATGAAATGTACTCGTAATGGAAGAACTCCACGACTCCAGGAAGTGGCCCCGAAGCTTGCCATAACGTAAGGTGGCGTGGTCATTTACAGTCAACGTTAGTTGAGCGTGGACAATTAGACTCAAGCCGAAACATAACAGAAAAAAAATGTTTAAAAATGTATATATTTTTACGATAGAATATAGTATTGTCATCATCTTCTTGGTTCTTTCGATAAAGTCACATAGAAGGGAAATAATAAAATAATAAAAATAAAACTATAAAATACAATTCTCACGACGTTTCGGCCACAACGCCCTGTTCTTCACCTGAGGACGGCTGCTTGTGTTGTGGCCGAAACGTCGTGAGAATTTTATTTTATTATGTTTTATTTTTTATTATTTTATTATTTCCCTTCTACGTGACTTTACCGAAAGAAGCAAGAAGATGAATCCCTGCAGCCACGAAAGCTTTAAATCGAAAAAAAGTATTGTCATCAGTATGACATAAGTATACAAAGTTTGCAGTCGATACCACATTGGTAAGTGGGTTAAAATCGAGTTACAAGATTTGAGGATACAACAACGACGACAACAAGAAACGATATCTTTTGTGGATGCGATCGGACATGGTGGCAAGAGAGATGGCGCAGGAGAAGGTGGTCAAGGGACAACGGAGCGCCCCCCCCCCCTCCCCGCGTGAGTGGGACAAACGCGTGGAAGAAGAAGAATAAGAACACACTTCCTTTACACCATTGGAACCTCATTTGCCAGTAAAAAATATGATACTTGTTTTTTTACCCTTCTCTCTGGCAACAAAACTGACACCTTTTTTACAAGGAGTCATGTTTGCATAGACCACAATACCTGCAGTCATAATGAATAAAAAAAAACTCTGATAATGTATGCACAGGAGGTCGTAGGTTCGATCCCGACCCTGACGCCTGCTGCTGTATATTTGGAGTTTGCGTGTCTCTCTCTCTCATCATCATCACGGTGGCTAGGTGATGTTAACTACCTCGCCTGGTATACAGGAGGTCGTGGGTTCGATCCCGACCCTGACACGTGGTATATGTTAACTACCTCGCCTAGTGTGCAGGAGGTCGTGGGTTCGATCCCGACCCTGACGCCTGCTGCTGTATATTTGGAGTTTGCGCGTCTCTCTCTCTCATCATCATCACGGTGGCTAGGTGATGTTAACTACCTCGCCTGGTATGCAGGAGGTCGTGGGTTCGATCCCGACCCTGACGCCTGCTGCTGTATATTTGGAGTTTGCGTGTCTCTCTCTCATCATCATCACGGTGGCTATGAGATGTTAACTACCTCGCCTGGTGTGGAGGAGGTCGTGGGTTCGATCCCGACCCTGACGCCTGCTGCTGTATATTTGGAGTTTGCGTGTCTCTCTCTCGTCATCATCACGGTGGCTAGGATATGTTAACTACCTCGCCTGGTGTGCAGGAGGTCGTGGGTTCGATCCCGACCCTGACGCCTGCTGCTGTATATTTGGAGTTTGCGTGTCTCTCTCTCTCATCATCATCACGGTGGCTAGGATATGTTAACTACCTCGCCTGGTGTGGAGGAGGTCGTGGGTTCGATCCCGACCCTGACGCCTGCTGCTGTATATTTGGAGTTTGCGTGTCTCTCTCTCATCATCATCACGGTGGCTAGGAGATGTTAACTACCTCGCCTAGTGTGCAGGAGGTCGTGGGTTCGATCCCGACCCTGACGCCTGCTGCTGTATATTTGGAGTTTGCGTGTCTCTCTCTCATCATCATCACGGTGGCTAGGAGATGTTAACTACCTCGCCTGGTGTGCAGGAGGTCGTGGGTTCGATCCCGACCCTGACGCCTGCCTCTGCTGTATATTTGGAGTTTGCGTGTCTCTCTCTCCTCCTCGCGGTCGCGTGGATTTTCCTCCGGGTCCTCCGGATTTTTCCCCTCCACATTTAGAATCAACGTCACGCGTTTTCGAGTATCTGGCTGCTATAAATGTCCACGTGACGTTAAGCCACTTCGTTGAGCTATCGTTCGTTGAGCTATCGCTCATGAAAAAATAAGAAGCTACTCAGCTCAGCGGGGCTTTATCTGGTAAAATAAAAGTTTAGTTTCTAAAAGACGCGCTCGCCGACAGCACGACAGCACTTGCCCCAGCAGTCTGTTAAGGCTTCGCAGGGAAATCTCTACGTCTGTTTAGTAAGTTATTTATTTTTGCCCGTCGTGCGTCACCGCTCTGTCTGGCGACTCGCTACTGCCCGTCAAGAAATCCCCGCCGCGGACACCGCAATCCATCACCGCAATCAATCACCGCCGCATTCGGACAACCCCCCCACCCACCTCCCCCCCCTCCCCTTCTACGCCAACTTGGCAGGGAGCGAAGCGCCCACAAAATATAATGAAAGTTGAAATTAGCAAAGATGCATTCGCCAGAGACAGGCCCTGCCGTCAGGAGGCTAATGCAAGTCGCGCGTCGCGTCCCCCCCCCCCCCCCCTTGACTAATCGCTCGCGTGACTTTGCACGAGGTTCTCTTGATGAGTGCGGGCGCCCGCTAACAGCACTTGCCCCCAGCAAAATTAATTTGGAGTTTTCGTGACCGCAGGAATTATTCTTTGGTTCTTTCGGTAAAGTCACGTATCAAGATACAATAACAAATTAAATGAAATACTAGCATACGACGTTTCGATTGCAACACAAGCAATCATTGTGTTGCATTCGAAACGTCGTATGCTAGTATTTAATTTAATTTATTATTTTATGTTGATACGTGACTTTACCGAAAGAACCAAAGAATACTTGCCCCAGCAGCCTGCTAGAGGCTTTATGGGGGGTCGGGGACCTTTGCCTTTGTAGCTATGCGCGCCTATGACCCAGAGCTTCGGACGCGAGGGAGTTGGTGGGGCCACGTAGGGACGGGTGAGTGTTTGGCTCCGTTTAAGCGGATGCCTGCAGTGATTTGAGCAGAAAACAGGATCGAAGATCCGCACAGATTGATTCAAGAATCCACTTGTCTGTACCGCCAGGGATGTTTTGTCAATTAAATCTTAAAGTATGGCGCTTCCACGCCTGTGGTTTAGCAGGTTGAGGCACCGCGGTGGCTAGGAGATGTTAACTACCTCGCCTGGTATACAGGATGTCGTGGGTTCAGTCCCGACCCTGACGCCTGTTGTATATTTGTAGTTTGCGTGTCTCTGTCTCTCATCATCATCACGCTGGCTAGCATATGTTAACTACCTCGCCTGGTATACAGGAAGTCGTGGGTTCAATCCCGACCCTTACGCCTGCTGCTATATATTGGGAGTTTGCGTGTCTCTCTCTCCCCGTAGTCGCGTGGATTTTTTTCTCCGTGTCCTCCGCATTTTAAATCCTTTATATTAAGTTCGCTTGCTTGCTTGCTTGCGTGCTTGCTTGCTTACGACCGTGCAAATCTTTCGGTCGTTTTTTAACCCACTTCCCGTGATCCAATCGAGCTGACATTTTGCACACAGACTCGTTGTGTGAGACAATTAATGTTCGTGAAATTTTTTTTCCAAAATTTTACACTGTTTAGGGAAAACAAATTAAATATTTAATTACCAATTGCTTAATACTGGCAGACAATCATCTGACACATAGGTGGCAGCCATCTCAAGCCAGAGGACGAGAGGACTCTAGCCGCCACGCATATAAAGGATTTAGAGTGAAAAACTTTGTTTTTACGGGTTATACTTATTAAATCATTTATATTAAGTTCGCTTGCTTGCTTGTTTGCGTGCTTGCTTGCTTGCTTACGACCGTGAAAATCTTTCCGTCGTTTTTTAACCCACTTCCCGTGATCCAATCGAGCTGACATTTTGCACACAGACTCGTTGTGCGAGACAATTAATGTTCGTGAAAAATGTTTTCCCAAATTTTACACTGTTTAGGGAAAACAAATAAAATATTTAATTACCAATGGCTTAATACTGGCAGACAATCATCTGACCCATAGGTAGCAGCCATCTCAAGCCAGAGGAAGAGAGGACTCTAGCCGCCACGCATATAAAGGATTTAGAGTGAAAAACTTTGTTTTTACGGGTTATACTTATTAAATCATTTATATTAAGTTCGCTTGCTTGCTTTTTTGCGTGCTTGCTTGCTTGCTTACGACCGTGCAAATCTTTCGGTCGTTTTTTAACCCACTTCCCGTGATCCAATCGAGCTGACATTTTGCACACAGACTCGTTGTGCGAGACAATTAATGTTCGCGAAATTTTTTTTCCAAAATTTTACACTGTTTAGGGAAAACAAATTAAATATTTAATTACCAATTGCTTAATACTGGCAGACAATCATCTGACCCATAGGTGGCAGCCATCTCAAGCCAGAGGACGAGAGGACTCTAGCCGCCACGCATATAAAGGATTTAGAGTGAAAAACTTTGTTTTTACGGGTTATACTTGTTTCCCTTCACATTCAGAATCAACGTCACGCGTTTAGAGTATTTGACCTTCAGACTCTGTCGCCTCGACGGACCTGGTTTTCACCTGAGGACGGCTGCTTGCGTTGTGGCCGAAACGTCGTGAGAATTGTTTTATTATGTTTTATTTTTATTATTTTATTACTTCCCTTCTACGTGACTTTACCGAAAGAACCAAGAAGATATTTGACTCCTGTTATAAATGTCCACGTGATGATGATAATCCACTTCGTTGAGCAGTCATCTGTGAGCAGGGTCGCTTCTGAAAAGAACAACAACGCTCAGTGGGTCCTACCTTGGTAAAAATAGTAAAGTTGTAACAATTTAGGGTTCATAATAAAATAGTGTTCTTGGTTCTTTCGGTAAAGTCACGTAGAATGGAAATAATTAAATCATAAAAATAAAACATAATTAAAAAATTCTCACGACGTTTCGGCCACAACGCAAGTAGCCGTGCTCAGGTGACTTTACCGAAAGAACCAAGAAGATGAATCCCTGCAGTCACGAAAGCTTTAAATCAAAATGAAAGAGTGCTCACACAAAACAAACTCCTGCCACCCAATACCGTGCGGGTAGCCACACGCAATGGTCACGTGCACGTTCATGACATACAAGGGGTGATAATGGTAATATTTATTTAAAGGCCCGTTTGTACAAATCGCGAAGCACGCTTTAGCACGGGTTGGCTACGTACGGCGCGAAAGAAGTTGAACATACACACACACATACACGTACATACGAATCCCAAACTGCCGCTACGTTGGTACTCATCGCAAACTCGACAGAGGCCACGCGAGTTATTGTTTGTTAGTTTTATTTTCGCACGATCCTGATTGTTTTTGTTTGTTTATTTCAACACATATGCAGGGTGCTTAGAAATGCTTTTTCAACACTTATATGGGACTATTGTTTTTAATGGGAAAATAACGGATAGTAATGCTACATTGTAACATGATAACAAATATTGTTAGGTTTTTTCGGTAAAGTCACGTAAGGTAAAAAATTCAAATTAATAAAAGTAAAATAAAAATAAAATAAAAATCACGACGTTTCGGAGGCAACACAAGCTTCCGTCTTCAGGTGGAACCGTCACAGCACGATTGCTGTATCAAGTAACCCTAACCCTACTTGATACAGCTATCGTGCTGTGACGGTTCCACCTGAAGACGGAAGCTTGTGTTGCTTCCGAAACGTCGTGATTTTTATTTTATTTTACTTTTATTAATTTGAATTTTCATTTTTTACCGACGTGACTTTACCGAAAAAACCTAAAAAATATGAATCCTTGCAGTCACGAAAGCTTCAAATCTATAAATGATAACAAATGTTTGTTAATAGCTTCAAAAAGGTCAAAGAGTCTCAACGTGTTCGTCATCATTGTCAACGCGTGCCCGGGGGCAGCACATTTCTCGTGGTATTGTTGCAAATTCTCAGTAAGTGTTAACATCTTTTGAAGCACCATGTGACTGTGTGTACATATATACATCATTCGGACGCCTAAATGGCGAGGTGGTTAGCGCTCGGGGTGCCGTAAACCGCCGATCCGCCCAAGTTCAATTCCCGGCGACATCTGGAGCCATCGCGGCCCTCCGCTGGCATTAGCGACCCCCACCGGGTCAAGCGTGGGAGGTCACCGCGTGGCCGGAGGCCCCTCGCAAGCGTGACGCCGACGCGCGGTGGCGAGGCTTTCATCCAGCAGCGGATTGAGAAAGGCGCCTACGCAGTACATTGCTATCACGGTACATCGCGCACGCATTTTAAATGTGGAAACAAATGTAATTGCCAAAAGGGGGCACACGTATAAACACCATTTTTTGTTTGAATAATGGAGAGAAAGAGAGATATATGACGAAAGTCGATGCTTACACTCCCACCGATAGCACGGCAGCACCCAAATATACGTCTTACCCCTTTCGTACGTCGTTTCGCAACCGCGCCCTCACGTTTATTGATTACTATCATTATGATTATTGACAACACCGCCACTCGAATGTGCGGTCGCCTCAACTCCCCCGCGCAGACTCCTCATGTCGTCGTCGTCGTCCGTTCCTTTCCCGTTACACCCGTCCCCTTCTCACCTGCACCACCACCACCACCCACCTACCCACTACCCTTTGAAATCCCACCCAACTGGATTGTCATCGATTTAAAGCTTTCGTGACTGCAGGGATTCATCTTCTTGGTTCTTTCGGTAAAGTCACGTAGAATGGAAATAATAAAATAATACAAATATAACATGATAAAATAATTCTCACGACGTTTCGGCCACAACGCAAGCGGCCATCCTCAGGTGGCCGAAACGTCTTGAGAATTATTTTATTATGTTTAATTTTTATTATTTTATTATTTCCATTCTACGTGACTTTGCCGAAAGAACCAAGAAGATGGATTGTCATCTCCAAAACATTTCGACATCCAATCATGAGACCTTTGCAACTCCCGCCAGCTGACCTGGGTTATCTATAACAGTAAAAAAACTGTTACCATTTAAAACTCGTTTTTGTTTTTACCAGGTAACGCGGCCCACACTGAGCTATATCGTGGCTGTATTCTTTCGATAAAGTTACGTAGATAGGTTAAAAGAAAATAACAAAAAACGACGACGTTCCAATCGCAATACAAGCCGTCATCAGGAAAAGGGGGGTTAGCCTCTAAAGGCAAACTGTTGATAAAGGTTTAAAATGGGCGTAGCCCAAGTGTGTCAGCAGCATGGGTGGGGCAGCTGATGTTAATGTAAGTGATTGTGCTCGTTACCAGGCAGCCCTTTAATTGGTGGAAACTCACCACGAGTGCCGCCCATGCTACTGACACACTTGGGCTACGCCAATTTTAAACCTTGATCAACACCATTGGAACCTCATTTGCCAGTAAAAAATATGATGATTGCTTTTTTACCCTTCTATCTGGCAACAAAACTGACATCTTTTTTACAAGGAGTCATGTTTGCGTAGACCACAATACCTGCAGCCATAATGCAGTGCATATTTTATCAGAGTTATGTTTTTATGGTTTTTGTTTGCATTATGGCTGCAGGTATTGTGGTTTATGCAAACATGACTCCTTGTAAAAAAGGTGTCAGTTTTGTTGCCAGATAGAAGGGTAAAAAAAAACAATTATCACCTTGATAAACAGTTTGCCTTTAGAGGCTAACCCCCCTTTTCTGATGACGACCGCTTGTGTTGCGATCAAAACGTCGTAGTTTTTTGCTATTTTCTTTTAACCCATCTACGTGACTTTACCGAAAGACCCAAAGAATATGAATTCCTGCAGTCACGAAAGCTTTAAGTCAAGATTTATGTAGTGGCTCATTTTCAGAAGTGACCTGTCTATCACAATTGAACGCTCAACGAAGTGGGATTATCATCATCATCACGTGGAAATGTACAGCAGCCGAATGCTCTAAACCGCGTGGTGACGTTGATTCTACATGTGAAGGGGGGGGGGGGAAACGGAGGACCCGGAGAAAAATCCACGCGACCACGGGGAGAGAGAGACACACAAATTTCTATGTCTTGCTGGCTGGGATATGAAGGAAAATACTGGGAGACTCCAGTGTGCTTACACCACGTACACCATTTCATGAGTACATTTCAACAGGCACTCTTATGTCTTCATTCATTGGCTACCGGTCAAATTGCGAGTGGATTTTAAGATACTGCTATGAACCTATGAGGCTCTAAAAAGGGCTCACCACCCCACATCACTTGCAGGAACTAATACATTTATATATTCCGTCAAGGTTCTTGAGATGTTCTGATCTCCAACTGCTCAGCACTCCCAGGTCTAGGTTGCGCCTTTTTGTCGATCGCGTTTTTGTTAGCGTGGCACTCGAGCTGTGGAAACGTATTGCCACTTGAAATCAGGCAATCGGAGTGGGAAGATATATTCAAGTCTGCAGTGGGTGGGTGTATGGTGCGGTGGGTGGGTGGTTGGAAGGATGGGTGGGTGGATGGATGGGGCAGTGGGTTGATTGAGCGGTGGGTGGGTGGAGTAGCGAGTGGTGGATAGATGCAGTGGTGGGTGGAGCGGTGGGTGGTGCGGTGGATGGGGTATTCTTATTATTCTTGGATGACGGACCAGATGTCTTATTCGAGGCAACAATATCAACAACAACAAAATTCCACTAAACAAAATCGATGTGCCTTGTCCCACGAATGTGTTTGTGTTTTGTTGGCACACAGGCGTGGTGAGCAATGAGATCCTTCTGTGGTGACGGGTGGTGAGAGGGCCACAGATCTGCCTCGCGGTGTGAGAGAGAGAGTGAGAGAGAGGTAGGGAGAGAGGGGGTCGAGAGAGAGGGGGTAGAGAGAGAGGGGGGGGCAGAGAGGGGGGTAGAGAGAGAGGGGGTAGATAAAGAGGGGGGGCAGAGAGGGGGGTAGAGAGAGAGGGAGTAGAGAGAGAGGGGGGGCAGAGAGGGGGGTAAAGAGAGAGGGAGTAGAGAGAGAGGGGGGGCAGAGAGGGGGGTAGAGAGAGAGGGGGTAGAGAGAGAGGGGGGGCAGAGAGGGGGGTAGAGAGAGAGGTGGTAGAGAGAGAGAGAGGGGGGGCAGAGAGGGGGGTAGAGAGAGAGGGGTAGAGAAAGAGGGGGGGCAGAGAGGGGGGTAGAGAGAGAGGGGTAGAGAGAGAGGGGGGGCAGAGAGGGGGGTAGAGAGAGAGGGGGGGCAGAGAGGGGAGTAGAGAGAGAGGGGGTAGAGAAAGAGGGGGGGCAGAGAGGGGGGTAGAGAGAGAGGGGGGCAGAGAGGGGGGTAGAGAGAGATGGGGGGCAGAGAGGGGGGTAGAGAGAGAGGGGGTAGAGGTAGGGGGGGGCAGAGAGGGGGGTAGAGAGAGAGGGGGTAGAGAGAGAGGGGGGCAGAGAGGGGGGTAGAGAGAGAGGGGGTAGAGAGAGAGGGGGGGGCAGAAAAGGGGGTAGAGAGAGAAGGGGTAGAGAGAGATGGGGGGCAGAGAAGGGGTAGAGAGAGAGGGGTAGAGAGAGAGGGGGGGGCAGAGAGGGGGGTAGAGAGAGAGGTAAGGAGAGCAGAACGTGACATCTTTTGTGAAATCTTTCATTTAAAAAGGGGGGCGAGGGGGTTTACATAAAGCAAAGCATTAAAAAACAAATGATGAACGAAGCAAAGTGCCGATTACACCGAGCATCTTCTTGTTTTCTCTGATCGTAAAAAACAGAGAGAGAGCTCACGGACTTGCGATGGGCGACGTATCGAGTGGCCATAGCGTAATGGGGAGTGGTGATGGGGAGTGGTGATGGAGAGTGGTGATGGGGAGTGGTGATGGGGAGTGGTGATGGGGAGTGGTGATGGAGAGTGATGACCATTTATGGCTTGCGAGGTTCTTGGTTGGTGTGTGGTTGTGGTGTGTGGGGTGGTGATGAGTTCTTTTGTGTGGCTGTGTGTGGTTGTGTGATCACGTGGTGTGATGTGTGGTTTTGTGATCACGTGGTGTCATGTGTGATGTGTGATGTGATGTGTGATTCTGTGATGTGTGGTTGTGTGATGTGTGGTTGTGTGGTGGTGCCGTGCGGTTGTGAACGGGATCCGATTGTATAAATCCTCTCGAAATAAAATCTCACCACAATCCAGTCGTCGCAGAGTCGGACGTGCGGGCAGGCAACCCGCGTTTTACCCCACCGCAGTACCATGCCACGTGTAGCGAGCATTCATTGTTTTTTAGTTTTAATCATACATGTTCTATTTACCAACATTTTAAAGCGACGACAACAACAACACCAATAATCATATTAATAACGCGAGGGAAAACAATGAAACACTATGCAGAACTTTAATATTTTCTTGTTTTAACCAAAGCATTAAATATTCCCCGGGTAGGACCTTTATTTTGAAAGGACGGGTGGATTTCAAGCTTAAAAGTGCACGTACCTAGTTGGCTGTACCGCCAGGGCAGAAGCTGTACATATCTCTGTCGTGACTCGGATCATCCCAGTCAAAGTCTCTCCCCTCTCTCTCTCTCTTCGAATCATCGTCCTCATTCAGACGACTTGGTATCAACCACAGCGCGTGTTTGTGTCTGTGGTTGTGGTCGCGTTGTGGGGAGCGGTGGTGTAGTGGTTAGCGCTGCGCTACAAACCCCGCTCACGGCCATCACCAGTAACGATTATCTGAACCGGTCCTGGGCCGCCCCTAGGTCGACTCAGCCTCAAACGAGTACCTGATGTGGTGTGTAGACATCGCTACTGGGGAGACAAAGGCGGTTGGGCGTGGTGCTGGCCACCCACCCCCTCGTGTGCCGTGTCGGCCTTCATAGGTGCTCGCGAACAGCACTTGCACTATGTTAAGGCTATACGGGGGATCTTTGTATTTATCTTTTTGCTGGTGATTGCAGTGACCTCATGGATTAATTACAGCCGTGCAAAGTGATCGAGAAAGAAACAGAGAGACAGACACGCTGTCAGACCCAACAGACAGACAAGGACGTCGACAGAGAGACGGATGGATAGGCAGGCACACGAGCAGAGAACCCCACAGACAGACTTAAAGACAGACAGACCAGCAGGCAGAAAGGCAGACAAGCAGATCAACCCACAGAGAAACAAACAGACAGGCAAGCAGATGCAGACACAGAGACACAGGCAGACAGGACAGGCAGACAGGCCAGGAGACAGCCCCACAGACGGACAAACGGACAATGTACAGAGTAAAACAGACACAGTATTTTTTTTATTTAAAGCTTTCGTGACTGCAGGGATTCATATTCTTGGTGAGGAAAAACCGCCACTTTTTTCAAAATTTCTTGCTGTGGATTTCACACCTGATGATGATTGCTTGTGTTGCAGTCGAAACGTCGTGAGAATTTGTTTTTGTTTTATATTTTTACTATTTTATTATTTCCCTTCTACGTGACTTTACCGAAAGAACCAAGAATAAGACGCAGTATTATAAAGAGGAAAAGACACACACACACAGATAGCGAGGAAGACATCACAAACAGAAGCCCAGACAAAGACCCACACAGGAATACAAAGTGGCAGGACAGGTCTGCAGACAAAAGGAGACAGAGAGACACAGAGAGACACAGAGACCAACAGATCCACCCTCCACACGTCCACAGACGCTTGTCGAACGCGGCATGCGTTGCCAGCGTCAGGAATTCGATGCCATCACCGTCGTCGTCAGACAGAAATCTCGACAGAGAACAAGAGATGGGTGGTGCACGGGTAGACAGACAGACGGGAGCACTCACACCAAAGACAAAGAGCCCCCGTGTAGCCTGTGGCAGACTGTTGGGGCAAGTGCTGTTAGCGAGCAACTATGAAGGCCGGCACGGCACACGAGGGGGTGAGTGGTCAACACCACGCCCGGCCGCCTTTGTCTCCCCCAGTGGCGATGTTTACTACACACCGCACCGGGTACTCATTTGAGGCTGAGTCGACCTTGGGGAGACCCAGGGACCGGTTCAGATAATCGTCGCCGGTGTTGGCCGTGAGCGAGAATCGAACTCGGGTCGCCGGGTTCGTAGCGCAGCGTAGCGCTAACCGCTGCACCACCGCTCCCCCTAGTGTGGAATATATTAAGCACTCACACTGACACACACACATACACATTAGCGAGCACCTATGAAAGTGTGCGTGCGTTTTTGGTGGCGCGCTAACCACTGCTACACTACCGCTCCCCCGCACACCGCTCACAACCCACACACACGGAGGGCATTGCAGGTTGCCATCATTCATTCTCGATTTGCCATCATTCGCCAGATAAGTGGCCTGTGGCCCAAGCCAAGCAGTGGAAACTGAGTGTGAACAGTGCTCGCGACGTGCGATGGCGTTGCGTGAGCAGCGTGGAGCTGACAGCTGACGGCTGCAGCAGAGGTCGCAAACGGGTTTTGATTCCTTACCCGTACCCGGCCGCACCAGGGTCGCAAATGTGTACTCGTTCCCTACCCGTACCCTAGCCGAAATGAGTGACAAACGGTGACTCACCAGTGACTCACGGCCTACCCGTACCCGTACCCGGCCGCACCAGGGTCGCAAACGGGTACCCGTACGCGGCCGGGTACGGGTAGCCGGGTATCAGGTAGGGTACGGGTATCGGGTACCCGGTTGCGACCTCTGGGCTGCAGGCTGCTCCTGCTGCTGCCGAGGTGGCGGAACGTCGTAAGAGTGCGGGGATAATGTCCATCGTCGCTTTGTCCGGCATTGTCCCGAATTGCGTCGTTTCGCTGATTTGCGTCGCCTTAAGCTTAAGTTGGCGTGGCTTTCAGCCCTCATTTACTCTGCACTGCGAGCGTGGGTTGTTGCTGTTGTTGTTGTTGTTTTGTATCGTTTGTTGATGCAACGTCCTGAGCACACCGTGCCCAACCCACCGGAGACATTTGTGAGAGAGACACAAAAAAGAACGAGCTTCATAGCTCTTCGGATTACTCCGGGACGAGTACGTGTTCTGATTACGTCTCTGACAGCAGCATCCTTCCGGCCTGTCTCGTTATGCGTCGCCTCTCTCATCACCACCAACCACCAACCGCCCTAACCACTAACCCTGTAAAATAAAAATACAAAATCGCTTCCACGTGCGTCGTTCCGACACTCCCACGTGAGCCTCTGGGGCTAACTGCTGTGGCCGTACTTTCTTGATGCTCCCAGCGGGGCCACCTCTTCCCGCATGCCCCCCCCCCCCCCCGCAACTCGCTCACACGCTCAGAGCAGCGTGGGCCCCCCCCGGACCAGTCGACGTGGCCGGCTAATTCCCTCTGAATCAAGTCGTACGATCGCGTGTGGACTCCACCGAGTTCCATCTGTATGGTGTTGAGAGCGGCTTAACCACCAACCCCTCCCTCTTCCTCCCCCACACCCTCGCCCGCACGTGTTGTGGTAGTCCCCGTGGTCCTCCGGTTCGCCTCCCCACGTGTAGACGCTCTCATTCATTGGCTGGTACCACCGGGATAGAGAGCAATTGTGATTGGCGCCGGTTGACCGCGTGGCTGCTCCTGCTGCTGCTGCCGCCCTTACGCTCCTCCTCGTCTGTGGCTCCTCCTCCTGACGCCTGAGTCGTCCTCTCTCTGTCTCTGAGTCGTCCCCTCTCTGTCTCCGAGTCGTCCTCTCTCTGTCTCTGCACGAGAGCGAGCAAACTTCGTGCAGTGGCGGCGCTGGAGCGTTCCCAGGTTGACATGACGAATTAATATCCTCGCGCGAACGTGCGTGGACGCTCGGTCATGTCGAGGAGGAGGGGGGGGGCTGTGGGGTGGAGGGGGGGTCTGACGGGGGGGGGGAGAGAAGGCGAGTACGTCATCCAGCAGTGGATTGACACGAAGCGGCAGTCCACTCGTTCCAGAGAGTAACGGAGCCTCCCCTCGCGCTCGCAACACGCAGGAGGTTCGCTTGCCGTCGATTCACAATTCAGCCACCCTGGATACTCATCCTCGTCAGGTTGAGTCTCGAGACTTGTTTGCAGGAGGAGATCTTACGACCACGAGACGTCGAAAGGACCCGCCCCCCTCCCCCGCCACCCCCCACTCCACGTGGATTCAACACACGGCATTGGGCAGCTCCGCGCAATGGGACGGCAGCGACACCGCTCTGAGCTCCACCAAACCTTCACCACCACCACCACCTCCTCGTCCGCCTCCCCGTCTCACACCACCACCCCCACCGCCACCTCCTCCTCTTCTACCCAGCGGCCTCGGCGGCCTCACCCCGAGCGCCACCCCCTGGTACCGGCGCCTCCACAGCAGGTAGCAGCCCCCGAGGCAGCAGGCGGCGGCGCACACGTTGAGCAGCACCTGCGCCGCCAGGTAGGAGCGCAGCGCCCCCGTCACGGAGCGGCAGCCGACACCGGCTCCGGCGCCCGCGTGGAGGCCCGCGTAGGTGAGGGTGCGAGGCGCGGGCAGCGGAGGGAACGACGCGGCCGCCTTCGATTCGCTGTGGTCCACGAGACGGCAGTCGCAGATGCCGCTGCTGCTGCCGTCGCTGTCACCGCCGCGGCTGTCGCCGTCGCTCCGGCTGCTGCTGCTGCTGTGGCTGCTGCTGTGGCTGCTGTGGCTGCTGCTGTGGCCTTTGCTGCCCCCGCGGCTGCCCCCCTGGGTGCGAGGGTGGCAGATGGAGCTGGCGAGGAGGGCGCCGTGGTGAGCGGCGAAGCACGCGGCGGTGAGGGACAGCGCCGCGCCCAGCGTGCAGCACAGGAAGTAGGCGACCTGATGGGGTGAGGGTGGGGTGGGTGGGTGGGTGAGGAGTGAGGGTCAGTGAGTGTGGGTGGGTGGAGGTACCGGCAAAACAACCCCCTACCTCCTTGTGGTGCCGGACGGACAACGCTGTCGTGGGCAGTGCGGTGGGGGGAGGGCCAATTCCGATTGGCCTGTTCCCTCATGGCATTTGTAACCACCACAGTGGCTAAATGGAGGCTCTGGATGGGTGCGATGGGCTGGTAACCCCTCCACCTTCAATAATTACCACTAAACCACGACTACAAAATGTAATAAATAAGCCTGCGCCGGAAGCCCCAGGGGGACAGGCGTCTATGACATTTCCTGGCCAAATCCCCTTTTGGCGGAACCAGGAGACTGAATCCTTACCCTTGGGGCTCCTCCAGAAACTTCAAAAAACCACTACATGGAATGTTTGAATGCTCACTGCGGAGGAGAGGCTACCACTCCTCTGTCGGGAGCTGGACCGGTACCGCCTAGATCTCTGTGGTATTCAGGAGGTCTGGTGGACCGGCTCCGGCTCCTACCACCATGAGGGTTGGACAGTCCTCTACTCGGGGCAGGAGACTGCCAAACAACAGGGTGTGGCTCTTCTTTAGAATAAAAGAATGCATGGGGCGTGGGAGCATGAGGTGTGGGAAGTTGTAAGCCCCAGGCTACTTTGGGTTCACCTTCCCATCAACCGGAGGCGAGGAGTGGTGGTCGTGGTTACTTATGACCCCACCGAAGATGAAAATCCGTGGAGGGATGCAGGCAAGGCCGATGAGCCAGATGCCTTCTATGACCTCCTGTCACAGGTGCTAGCTAACGTGGCCCCTCGGAATAGAGTCATCTTGTTGGGTGACTTCAATGCCCGAGTTGGTCATGATGCTGGCACCTGGTCTGGAGTGATTGGAAGGCATGGGCCAGATCACCTCAATAACAACCGCAGGAGGCTGCTAGATTTTTGTGCAGCCTATGGGCTTGTAATTACCAACATGCTGTTCCGGCATCGGCGCATCCACACCATATCATGGATGCATGCCGGGTCCAAGCAAGGACAACTACTGGACTACATAGTGACAGAATAGCGGATGCGGGCCCATGTCCTTGACACCAGGACCTACCGTGGAGCTGATCTGCCCACTGACCATCGACTTGTCATCTGTAAGATGCGCCTGCCATTCTTCCACTCTGGTGGCGGGTGTACACCCAGGATCCTATTCAAACCCTTAGTGGCACGGTCTCAGCTAGCTGATGAAAGTTGCAAGCGAGAATTTCATCATCACTTGCAGCTGGGGATGGCATCGTCCCCCACTCCTCCTGATGTCGAGGAGAAATGGGCAAGGTTTAGGACTGTGGCTCATGCAGCTGCAATGGCTGCTTTGGGTACACGGTCCAGACCTCCCCAGAGACCCTGGCTGACAGAGGAGGTGTTCAAGCTGGCTTAGAAAATGTGACAGGCCCACTCTCGTCGGCTACAGCATCCCACGTCGCAGAATAAGGAGGCCTTCGCTCGGAGGTTCGGAGAACTGTGAGGCACGGCAGGGATGGGTGGTGGTCGCAGGTTGCTGAGGAGATGGAGTCTGCCTCAGTGACCCGCGATCACAAATCGCTCTTTAATTCCATCAAAAAAGTGTGTGGATGGGTGAGTGTTGGTGAGCGTGGGTGGGTGAGTGTGGGTGGATTGGTGAGTGTGGGTGAGTGTGGGTGGGTGGATGGGTGAGTGTGGGTGAGTGTGGGTGGATGGGTGAGGTGAGTGTGGATGGGTGAGTGTGGGTGTATGTTTGAGTGTGGGTGGGTGTGTGAGTGTGTCTCACGCGTGCTGTGTCCACAGCGCAGCGCCACCCCCCTCCACCCCCCTTCCCGTGCACGAGTGGCTGGTTCCCGGTGCAGCAGCACACAAGCAGCGTCACTCTGCTTGGCCCACGGCCTCACACAAGTGCTCCTCCTTCGGGGGGCCACACAGATGTCCGTGTCTCCCTGTCCCTAGGGCCCCATGTCCCCGTGTCCCCAATGTACCCGTGTCCCCGTGTCCCCCTGTCCCCATGTCCATATGGCCCCATGTCCCCGTGTCCCTATGGCTCCATGTCCCCATGTCCCCAATGTCCCGTGTCTCCGTGCCCCCATGTCCCCGTGTCCCTATGGCCCCATGTACCCGTGTCCCCAATGTACCCATGTCCCCCGTGTCCCCATGTCCCCGTGCCCCCATGTTCCCGTGTCCCCAATGTCCCCATGTCCCCGTGTCCCCATGTCCCCATGTCCCCGTGTCTCCGTGCCCCCATGTCCCCGTGTCCCTATGGGCCCATGTCCCCGTGTCTCCATGCCCTCATGTCCCCGTGTCCCTATAGGCCCATGTCCCCGTGCCCCCAATGTTTCCGTGCTTCCATGCCCCCTTACCCTCACATTGATCATCCTCGCCGTCTCCTCCTCGTGGTGGTTCATGGACTGCATGTAGAAGCCAAGTGTGGCAGCCAGACACACCTACACACACACAGGGCACACACACACCCACCCACAGAGCCAGGCACGCACGATCAATCCACTGCTGGATGAAGTTGTGGCGATGCGACAGGGTCTGCCTCGCCTCCAGCACGCGCACGCTCCAAGCTGACTCCATTGCCAAAAGGTAAAAAAAAAAACCTCACGAGTCCATTCCATTATGAGCGATTTCACATCGGAGCTTAAACTTTGCGCGAACCGTAACTGAACGAATGGCTTGCATTTGTCGAGTTCCAAATGGCCTCTCTTTATTAAGTAATGCATGCTTTTTTTAGACGCATATATTTCAATATCGGAGACCAAAAAAAAACACGAATTCGTGCAAGCAAATTGTATGTGTGCGGGGATAGGATGGTGATGATATTCTTTTTCATATTTATAGCGTTGAGATTTATATAGCGGTGTCGTCGTCATTCTCTTGAACTGCGTCTCCAGCAATCGCTGAAGAATCAGAATATTTATTCATACTGCGGGAGGAATCCGATGAGCTATGAAGCTCTTTTTCACAACACGTTCAGTCGGGAGCACGGGGTAAGAGCGTGGCAACAACGAACACAAAACAGAAACACGACAGCAGTGCAAAGTACAAGAAAGGAAAACAAATCACCCAAAACACAGACACAAACAACACTAAACCATCTCCATCCTACCAGACAAAGCCCACTGGGGTATTAACTTGTTTTTCTAAAGCGACCCGGCCACAAATGATAGCTCAACAAAGTGGCCCATCATTTGGACATTTACAGCGGCAAAATAATCTCAAATAGTCTAAATGTGGAGGGATGAACCGGAGGCATCGGCAGACGCGAGCTGAGAGCAGCAGCAGCTGCAGTCAGACAGTGAGCCGATGCTACCAACGAGTGCCCAAGCTCTGCAATCCTCCACACAGTACGCTGTTTCCACCCCTTCCAGATGGTTCTGCACCGAGTCAAACGGATCAAGGTGAGCTTTTACAGAGTGCACCCAGGAGCAGCTTTTTGACAAGGTGCACCCCAAAAGTGGCGAGATGTTAACTACCTCGCCTGGTATGCAAGAGTCTCGTGGGTTCGATCCCAACCCTGACGCCTGCTGCTGTGTATTGGTATAATAGAGGCTGTTGTGTTAGATAGCGTAGATATAAATGTTGTCATCAAACCTGCCACCACCCTACAGTGAGCTTTGTCACGTGAACAAAACCGGGCGACCCGAGTTCGATTCCAACGGCCAACACCCAGTGACGACTATCTGAACCGGTCCTGGGCCTCCCCTAGGTCGACTCAACCTCAAATGAGTACCTGGTGCGATGTGTAAACATCGCCACTGGGGAGCCAAAGGCGGCCGGGCGTGGTGCTGTCCACCCACCCCCTCGTGTGCCGTGCCGGCCTTCATAGGCGCTACTCGCTAACAGCACTTGCCCCAGCAGTCTGTTTGCAGGCTATAGGGCAGAGGTCGCAATCGGGTACCCGATACCCGTACCCGACCCGATACCCGGCTACCCGTACCCGGCCGGGTACGGGTACGGGTATCCGTTTGCGACCCTGGAGCGGCCGGGTACGGGTAACGGGTAGGCCGTGAGTCACTGGTGAGTCACCGTTTGTCACTCATTTCCCAACGTCTTGTCTCTTCTCACAATTCAAGTTCCTAGAATCAACCCACCCGCGCTTGCAACATGGCTTCATCCCAGAGGTCGCAATCGGGTACCCGATACCCGTACCGTACCCGGGTACGGGTAGGGTACGGGTACGGCCGGGTACGGGTTCCCGTTTGCGACCCTGGTGCGGCCGGGTACGGGATTGAGTAAGGAATCAAAACCCGTTTGCGACCTCTGCTATAGGGGGGATCTTTGTCTTTGATCCATCGGCCCTCTGCTGCATGCACAGTGCAGGATTGCACACCACGTGTTCGCGTGGCCGCCACCACCGCAACCCACCGCTGCCGCCCGGCTGATGGGGAAGAAAAGTGTCTCCTGTCAACTATTTCAAAGAATGAACAAAAAAAAACTAACAAAAAATTTGCACGCGTAAAGATTCTTGGCGGCCGTCCAGACGTCTCGTGGACACACCCCTAAGTCAGCTCAGACTGAAATAAGCCCCCCCCCCCCCATTTTTGTCGAATGACTTTGAAGATTAATGTATTTATTTTCGAGAGAGGGCCGAAGGGGTTGGGGGCGGTGAGAGGGGGGGGGGAGTGGCACGGGTTGAACGCTCACTCACGCGATCATCCATCCATCCAGCCACTCGTGTCCTTTATTTAACAAGGTTACACTGCTTTTCATACAACTCTGGATGTGGCAGCTTATTATGGGTAATATTTGTGCTGTTGAAGATGAATAAATAACATTGCAGGGCCCTTTGTCTATTTATGGCTGGTTTGAAGGATGGCTTACACCTTCCCCCGTCAGTCAAACGGACCGCGCAGTAAACGCACTGTGGTCTGAGCTCGTTCAGCAGAGGAGGAGGAACAGCGACACGACACGAACTCTCTCTCTCTGCTGAAGCCCTCTCGTCGTGGCAGCAGCAGCAGCAGACCCCGACATTGGCACTTCGCTCCTGAACTACAGCGCTGCCACACGGCAAGAATAACATAGTCTGTGGGTCCAGTGTTAGTGTATGGGTCCAGTGTTAGTCTATGGGTCCAGTGTTAGTCTATGGGTCCTGTGTTAGTCTATGGGTCCGGTGTGAGTCTATGGGTCCAGTGTTAGTCTATGGGTCCAGTGTTAGTCTATGGGTCCAGTGTTAGTCTATGGGTTCAGTTGTAGTCTATGGGTCCAGTGTTAGTCTATGGGTCCGGTGTTAGTCTATGGATCCAGTGTTAGTCTGTGGGTCCAATGTTAGTCTATGGGTCCAGTGTTAGTCTATGAGTCAGTCTTAGTGTATGGGTCCAGTGTTAGTCTATGGGTCCAGTGTTAGTCTATGGGTCAGTGTTAGTATATGGGTCCAGTGTTAGTCTATGGGTCCAGTGTTAGTCTATGGGTCCGGTGTTAGTCTATGGGTCCGGTGTTAGTCTATGGGTCCAGTGTTAGTCTATGGGTCAAGTGTGAGTCTATGGGTCCGGTGTTAGTCTATGGGTCCAGTGTTAGTCTATGGGTCAAGTGTGAGTCTATGGGTTCGGTGTTCGTCTATGGGTTCAGTTGTAGTCTATGGGTCCAGTGTTAGTCTATGGGTCCGGTGTTCGTCTATGGGCCCAGTGTTAGTCTATGGGTCCAGTGTTAGTCTATGGGTCCATGTGTTAGTCTATGGGTCCAGTGTTACTCTATGGGTCCAGTGTTAGTCTATGGGTCCTGTGTTAGTCTATGGGTCCAGTGTTAGTCTATGGGTCCAGTGTTAGTGTATGGGTCCAGTGTTAGTCTATGGGTTCGGTGTTAGTCTATGGGTTCGGTGTTAGTCTATGGGTTCAGTTGTAGTCTATGGGTCCAGTGTTAGTCTGTGGGTCCAGTGTTAGTCTATGGGTCCAGTGTTAGTCTATGGGTCCAGTGTTAGTCTATGAGTCAGTGTTAGTCTATGGGTCAGTGTTATTATATGTGTCCAGTGTGAGTCTATGGGTCCAGTGTTAGTCTATGGGTTCGGTGTTAGTGTATGGGTCCAGTGTTAGTCTATGGGTCCAGGTTAGTCTAGGGGTCCAGGTTAGTCTAGGGGTCCAGGTTTGTCTATGGGTCCAGTGTTAGTCTATGGGTCCAGTGTTAGTCTATGGGTCCAGTGTTAGTCTATGGGTCCAGTGTTAGTCTATGGGTCCAGTGTTAGTCTATGGGTTCGGTGTTAGTGTATGGGGCCAGTGTTAGTCTATGCGTCAGTGTTAGTCTACGGGTCCAGTGTTAGTCTATGGGTTCGGTGTTAGTGTATGGGTCCAGTGTTACTCTATGGGTCCAGTGTTAGTCTATGGGTCCAGTGTGAGTCTATGGGTCCAGTGTTAGTCTATGGGTCCATGTATTAGTCTATGGGTCCAGTGTGAGTCTATGGGTCCAGTGTTAGTCTATGGGTCCAGTGTGAGTCTATGGGTCCAGTGTTAGTCTATGTGTCCAGTGTGAGTCTATGGGTCCAGTGTTAGTCTATGGGTCCAGTGTTAGTCTATGGGTCCAGTGTTAGTCTGTGTGTCCAGTGTTAGTCTATGGGTCCAGTGTTAGTCTATGGGTCCAGTGTTAGTCTATGGGTCCAGTGTTAGTGTATGGGTCCAGTGTTAGTCTATGGGTCCAGTGTTAGTCTATGGATCCAGTGTTAGTGTATGGGTCCAGTGTTAGTCTATGGGTCCAGTGTTAGTCTATGGGTCCAGTGTTAGTCTATGGGTCCAGTGTTAGTCTATGGGTCCAGTGTTAGTGTATGGGTCCAGTGTTAGTCTATGGGTCCAGTGTTAGTCTATGGGTCCAGTGTTAGTCTATGCGTCCAGTGTTAGTGTATGGGTCCAGTGTTAGTCTACTTCAACGGAGGAGGAGGAACAGCTACACGACACGAACTCTCTCTCTCTGCTGAAGCCCTCTCGTCATGACCAGCAGCAGCAGCAGCAGCACCTCGGCATTGCCACACGCAAGGAATACATTCATCACTTGGGTTGCGTGACTTTACTTCCCACAGGTTGGTGAAGGGGGAAATGAGGGATGAGGGATGGAGTGCCCAGCATCGGTTCAGATACTCGCCACCGATGTTGGCCGTGGCCTGGAATCGAACTCAGGTCCGCCGGGTCCGTGGCGAAGTGCCCTAAGCACCGCGTCACCGTTTCCACTGGAAAAATAAAATGTTGTCCGAAGATAGCCAGCCAGCCCGGCTGTGAACTAGACGTTGACGTGTGGAATTCCCACGAAGCCTACCTACACGCCGGACGATCCCAGCATTCAATTGACTTCGACGAGAACCACCCCACGCCCTCCACGGGCCGTCTGGAACGCTCTTCCTTCCGATGTTTCGGAAGCCTCTGGGAGAGCTGTTGCACTTTTAAATCATCATCATCATCATCGTGATCGAGGGCCTTAGAGCGTGAGTTCTGTGCGAGAGGGTTGGGGTTAGTGCGATGTGTGCGTGCGCGCGTGGTGTGGCAACATCGCCACTGGGGAGACAAAGGCGGCCGGGCGTGGTGCTGGCCACCCCACCCAGCCTCTGGCGTGCCGTGCCGGCCTTCATGGGTGCTGCTCGCGAACAGCACTTGACCCCAACAGGCTGTTGAGGCTTGAACAGTTAGTGTGTTGCATGTGTGTGGGTGTGTTGAACTTCTTTCGCACCGTACGTAGCCAACCGCGCTCATCGGCTGTGTCGATACGTACGTGCGAGAGAATGTGCACGTGCTAGAATGTAAGTCCGCGTGTGTGCGGTGGTTGGTAGCGGTCAGCGCTGCGTTGCGCTACGAACCCGGCGGCCCGAGTTCGATTCCCGCTCACGGCCAACGGCGGTGACGATTATCTGAACCGGGTGTCTCCCCTAGGTCGACTCGGCCTCAAATGAGTACCCGGTGCGGCGTGTGAACCATCGCCACTGTCGGAGAAAAAAAGGCGGCCGGGCGCCGACGGTCATCTCGAGGCTAGCAAGGAATTCTGTCCGCCTGTGTTTGCTCTTCGTATTCATCCTCTCGTGAGCGGCAGGGCAGTGCGCTTAGCGGAGAGTGAGAGAGAGCCGGAGACGATTTGCATACGCACGGGACGGAGTGATTGAAATTCTGCTTGACAGATCCATTGAGATGGATGGCCGTGCGTCCGATGAGATCTCGAATCGGTGCAGTAACGCTCCGACGATGATTGCAAAATATTTTGTATAATTATTTTTGTTGTTGTTGTACGGCTACTGTGGTTTTTCGAGAGAATGTATTGTTCTCTCCCCCCTCCTATCCCGGGTTGCAATTGAGGGTAATTTTGTAATGAGCATTTACTCTCTCCGTCGAAACGACAACAGAGAAGAAGCTGCTGATCTCTGGCGAATGTCTCCTACAGCGCTGACAGAGACACCACGGCATTTGTAATCGCCAGGAGCGGTGGCGCAGTGATTGGGTCGCACTTGCGCCGCTGCTTTGACCAGCGTGGTGAAGTATGGTCAAACACCCCCCCCCCCCCCACCAGCCACCACCCACCCCTAAAACCCACTCGACCGACACGGCACGGAGAGACACGCAGCCGGCATCCGTGGATAATTGAATGTTAATTATGCAAATTGAAATTAAGACCTTCACTGCATTTCAGTTTGTTGTGTAATGGATCCGCACGCTTAACTCGTATTAATTCGAAATGTCCCGATTAATTATTCGCCGAGCAAACTCATTTAGAACCATTATCATCATCACATTACCATCATCATCCACTGCTGGATGATGATGATGGCGTCTCAACACCGTGTCGGTCGATGTTTGATCATACTTCACCCGCGGTGGCACACGTGCGGTGCACCGCTAAGCGGAGGGCCCACAGCTGTCTCGGGCGTCAACTCGCCACTCAATGGGTTCAGAGCGCAGCGCGCTAAGGGGCCGTCCATAAATGACGTCACGCGATTTTGGACGATTTTTGACCCCCCCCCCCTTCGTCACACGGCGTCACAAAAAGTCAGACCCCCCCCCGCTCAAATATGACGTCACAAAGCTCTGCCCCCCCCTCCCCCAAATAAAACATGCTTCAAATCGCTTTAAACTATTGTCATTGTAGTGCGTATTTAATGTGGCGCTGCACTCTGATGTTGTAGGAGAAAACATTTATTAGAAAGTCAATTTAATTAAGTAGAACGTGTTGTCTATATTTATTTAAAGTTGCTCATTTTGATGTGGCGTCACATTTCTCACCCCCCCCCCTCCCTCTCGTCACACATCGTCACAAATGTCTGACCCCTCCCTCCCCCCCCCTAGGTGCGTGACGTCATTTATGGACTGCCCCTAACCACCGCACCACCGCTCCGCGCCGCCAAACTCACACGCCCCATACGCGTTCAGTCCACGCTGCGTTCACTTTGTCGAGCAATTTTAGCGGCCGCGTGGCGCGCCAGGTGATGGCTTTCGACGGATTGGTCCCGCAGGATGTCTCGCTCCGTCAGTCATTTGGGGAGGAGCTGGGCTCATTCGCAATGCTGATCAGGTGATTTGGAATGTGATTTCGAAAAGTGTATTGGTTTAGCCATGTTTGTTTGTTGTAGTACAGAGTTAGACTGATGGCCTTAATCTAAGTTGTCTTGTGGTTGTTGTTGTTGGTTGTTTGACTTGCATCCCACTGGGATTTTTGCACACAGCGTTGGTGTACGGTGATTTTTCTGCAATATTTTGCTGTCTTTTCTTGGATTTTCTGTTTGCACTCAGTCACATATTCACTTTAAGATGTTTTTTTGTTCGTGTTTTTGTTTTTTGTTTATTGCGGTTGCACCCGATTCAAGAGCCGAATGGCTCACAGGGCTATGCCTAATAAATGAACTTGAACTTGATTTCGTTTCTTCGTTTGTACCTTATAGTGTGTGTGTGTTAGAGCGATGCTAGCGCGGGGCCTGTAGCATAAGCTAGCGCGGGGCCTGTAGCATATGTTATAAATGGGCCCTACATTTAAAAAAAAATCATAAATATTAGAACACACATTTTTTACTTGCATAGTAATTGTATTTTTTCATTTGCTGTACAGACAGATAATACGACAAATCGTTAACCTTCAACACCCAGTCGTTCGTAAAAGTTGAAGGCGGTATAGTACTACAGTAATAGAGCTAGTGCAGAATCACTGAACCGGAATTGATAGCTTGAAAGCATTTAGCGCGGGGCCCTTGAAAGTGCGGGGCCCGTAGCTACTACATCACGTGCAGCTACTACACGTGCAGCTACTACATGTGCAGCTACTACACGTGCAGCTACTACATATGTAGCTACTACACGTGCAGCTACTACACGTGCAGCTACTACATGTGCAGCTACTACACGTGCAGCTACTACATATGTAGCTACTACACGTGCAGCTACTACACGTGCAGCTACTACACGTGTAGTAGCTACACGTGCAGCTACTACACGTGTAGTAGCTACACGTGTAGTAGCTACTGCACGTGTAGCTACTACACGTGAAGCTACTACACGTGCAGCTACTACAGGTGCAGCTACTACACGTGTAGTAGCTACACGTGTAGTAGCTACTGCACGTGTAGTTACTACACGTGTAGCTACTACACGTGTAGCTACTGCACGTGTAGCTACTGCACGTGTAGCTACTGCACGTATAGTAGCTACTGCACGTATAGTAGCTACTACACGTGTAGCTACTACACGTGCAGCTATTTGTGCTACCAGGATAATTAGCTGGCATTGTGTGAGAGAGTGTGGGAGTGTGTGAGAGAGTGTCGGTGTGCTAACAGCACTTGCCCCAACAGTCCATAAAGGCTATACGGGGGATGTTTGTCTTAGTTTGTCTTTGGGGAGCGGTAGTGTAGTGGTTAGTGCCCTTCGCTATCAACCCAGCTCACATAAAACACCAATAACGATTTTCTGAACAAGTCATGGGCCTCCCCTAGGTCGACTCAGCGTCAAATTAGTATCTGGTGCGGTGTGCAAACATCGTCACTCGAGAGACAAAGTCGTCCGGGCGTGGTGCTCGCAAAGAGCACCTTGAAGTCTGTTAGAGGCTACACGGGGGATCTTAGCCTTTGTTTGAGTAAGTGCTTGCACAATATGCAATCAGGATTTCTTTTAGACGCGGAATTTCTTTGACAAACATGACCTAGAAAAAATATCTGTTCTCAGTCCAAGACAACACGAGATTCTATAATGTCATCAACTGCAGCGCGCATCCGAGCAGGGTAGGCTCAGAAACATAATTTTCATCACCATTATCAATGAATGACTCAACCTCAAATACGTAATTATAATTATCCATCATCGTCGCGTATCAATCATTACCATCAGTCATCATCATCACCACCACCGCCATCAATACATTCATCAAGCTAATCATTAACTCAGCTGTGAAAAAATAATTAATACAATTAATGAGAACACGTGCCGCCTTTACATATCGATCCCTGCGCAGACGACGATAAAAGTGTGGCTTTTTAAATAAAGACATCCTCTTCAGCATCACATGCGTCTTCTGGAAAGCGCAAACATTTCCCAACAGCGTAGGATCAACCACAAAGCAACGGTCTGTCTGGGACTCTTTCAGCGTCTCAGAGGCACCGTTCTACCACGACTACTACACAGACAGAGACATAGTGCACTACTACTACACAGATAGTCCACTACGACTACTACACAGACAGAGAGAGATAGGGTCCAGTACTACTACACAGGTAGTCCACTACGACTACTACACATACAGAGAGAGAGTCTAGTACTACTACACAGATAGTCCACCACGACTACTACACATACAGAGAGAGAGTCTAGTACTACTACACAGATAGTCCACTACGACTACTACACAGACAGAGAGAGAGAGAGATAGTCCACTACTACTACACAGATAGTCCACTACGACTACTACACATACAGAGAGAGAGTCTAGTACTACTACACAGATAGTCCACCACGACTACTACACAGACAGAGAGAGACAGAGTTCAACATTGGGAAAACGTTGCCCAGAATCGGTATTTTTTCTACCCTTTCTGGCAATATAATAGGAAGGTGCTAAGATGTTTTAAAACACCAAATAGATAAATTTTGCAAGGCATCGACTCTCCATTAACCACAAAGAGAGTACTTGTGGGAAAAAAAAAACGTGCAAACAGACATGCTCTGTATTCTTGGTTCTTTCGGGAAAGTCACGTAGAAGGGAAATAATAAAACAATAAAAATTAAACATAATACCATAAAATTCTCACGACGTTTCGGCCAAAACGCAAGCAGCCGTCCTCAGGTGAAGAAACAGAGCTGTCGGAAAGACAACGTCCATTAGGACGCCGTTTCTTCACCTGAGGACGGCTGCTTGCGTTGTGGCCGAAACGTCGTGAGAATTGTTATTTTAGAATGTTTTATTTTTATTATTTTTATTATTTTATTATTTCCCTTGTTCGTGACTTTACCGAAATAACCAAGGATATGAATTCCCTCTTCTTGGTTCTTTCGGTAAAGTCACGAACAAGGGAAGTAATAAAATAATAAAAATAAAACATAATAAAACAATTCTCACGACGTTTCGGCCACAACGCAAGCAGCCGTCCTCAGGTGAAAACCAGGTCCGTCGAGGCGACAGAGTCTGAATGAAACAGCACACGAGCTTAGAGCATATATATAAGCTGGGCGCATTGACAAAGGAATTTGCATATCAAAAGGAATTTAGCATATTTATGGGAAATGCAGGAATGTGATTAGTACTGCATATGCATGTGCATTATGCAGGATTAACAGCATCAAAGGGAGCTGCAGTTGCTGCAGTTAATCCTGCATAATGCACATGCATATGCAGTACTAATCACATTCCTGCATTTCCCATAAATATGCTAAATTCCTTTTGATATGCAAATTCCTTTGTCAATGCGCCCAGCTTATATATATGCTCCAAGCTCGTGTGCTGTTTCATTCAGACTCTGTCGCCTCGACGGACCTGGTTTTCACCTGAGGACGGCTGCTTGCGTTGTGGCCGAAACGTCGTGAGAATTGTTTTATTATGTTTTATTTTTATTATTTTATTACTTCCCTTCTACGTGACTTTACCGAAAGAACCAAGAAGATGAATCCCTGCAGTCACGAAAGCTTTAAATCGAGATATGAATCCCTGCAGTAACGAAAGCTTTAAATCGAGACATGCTCTGATGATAATAATTATTATATGCAAACTGGTGAAACGAGGCCAAACAAAAGGATGTCTCTGGTGTGGGCCAATCAGTCACAAAGACAATGCATTTATTATCAGGCCGTATTTGTTTGCATTTTTTGCCACAAGTATGTGTGGTTAGGGGCCGTCCATAAATGACGTCACGCACCTGGGGGGGGGGGGTCAGACATTTGTGACGATGTGTGACGAGGGGAGGGGGGGTTTGAGAAATGTGACGTCACATCAAATTGCGCAACTTTAAATAAATATAGACAACACGTTCTACTTAATTAAATAGACTTTTTGATAAATGTTTTCTCCTACAACATCAGTGTGCAGCGCCACATTAAATACGCACTACAATGACAATAGTTTAAAGCGATTTGAAGCATGTTTTATTTTTGGAGGGGGGGGGGCAGAGCTTTGTGACGTCATATTTGAGGGGGGGGTCTGACTTTTTGTGACGTCGTGTGACGAGAAGGGGGGGGGGGGGTCAAAAATCGTCCAGAATCGCGTGACGTCATTTATGGACGGCCCCTTACTGCAGACTTGACGCCCTGCAAACAGGTCCCTGCGGGGTGGGCTGGTAGGAACGGACAAATGAATGGCTATAATAAAATGAAATGGCGGGGGTACGATACGAAGGGAGAGTCTGAGGCCTAGTTCTAGGCTTTAGGCCTAGCTGTAGGCTTTAGGCCGCTGTGAGTTAATTTTTAATTTAAATGTTTTAATTAAAAACTATCTCAGGGAATTATAAGGGAATGTTACACTTGTTTAGCCAGGAAAGCCTCACTGAGTCTAAAGGTTTTTGTAGGGTCCTGCCAAGTGTTTGGAGTAGGGGGCGATGTTGCTACACTTAATCGGACATCGGACGGACGGACGATATAATCTATTGTAGGCTGGTTCACTTCGTTCCTACCAGTAAAATGTATCTATCTGGCGTTTGAGCATATTCACACCTGTTTTAGTGCCGAGAAAGGGGTAAAACCTCCGATTACGTTTCATCAGTTTTTTGTGATACTGGCAAACCAAAAAAAGGTCCCATAACACGGCAACAACAACACAGCTCAGAATAACCGTGAGATTACTTCGGGAGAACATAGAACAACGACAAGTGATCACTCATCCGTAGAACCAAGGGGGGGGGGGGGGGGCGCTGCTACGCGTATCGTCCTGCGAGTGGTGGTGAATGTTGACCGTGCAACAGCCAGAATGAGACTGACGTTTCCATCATCATCATCGGAGGCTGGATGTCATCCTCCGATGATGGAATGTTGACCGTGCAACAGCCTCGTCTCAGTTTATTTAGAGCCTAGGCTCAACCCGAGCTCTCAATATCCTGACAGTGGCATGGTCTTTGTGCTGTTCGCCTTTTGGCGTCCTCTGGTCAAACACCGTTTGAGACGAGGCTCTAAAGAAAGCTGTCTCTGGTGTGGACAAATCAGTTTCAAAGACAACGCATCATCATCTACTACCAGAGCGTGTTTTTTGTTTGCATGTTCACCACAAGTACGTGTGGTTACTACCGACATGATTCCTTGTAAAATGTTTCTGTTTGGTGTTTTAACATCTTAACACAACTGTTTTATTATTGCCAGAAACGGTAAAACCTATTC
The DNA here is from genome assembly GCF_015708825.2 of Lethenteron reissneri. Taxonomy (NCBI): domain Eukaryota; kingdom Metazoa; phylum Chordata; class Hyperoartia; order Petromyzontiformes; family Petromyzontidae; genus Lethenteron; species Lethenteron reissneri. The sequence continues at coordinate 6,931,797 of NC_083833.1, read as the reverse complement.
TTATATTTTGACACTGGCATGATGACTCATCCTTGTGAACCCAGCCCAACACGGCACCACGGTGGCCAGGAGATGTTAACTCCCTCGCCTGGTATGCAGGAGGTCGTGGGTTCGATCGCGACCCGGATGCCTGCTGTATATTTGGAGTTTGCGTGTCTCTCTCTCTCATCATCATCACGGTGGTTATGAGATGTTATTGCGTTTCTCTTTCATCATCATCACGGTGGCTATGAGATGTTAACTACCTCGCCTGGTATGCAGGAGGTCGTGGGATCAATCCCGAACCCGACGCCTGCTGCTGTATATTTGGAGTTTGCGTGTCTCTCTCTCTCATCATCATCACGGTGGCTATGAGATGTTAACTACCTCGCCTGGTATGCAGGAGGTCGTGGGTTCAATCGCGACCCGGACGCTGCTGTATATTTGGAGTTTGCGTGTCTCTCTCTCTCATCATCATCACGGTGGCTATGAGATGTTAACTACCTCGCCAGGTATACAGGAGGTCGTGGGTTCAATCGCGACCCGGACGCCTGCTGTATATTTAGAGTTTGCGTGTCTCTCTCTCTCATCATCATCACGGTGGCTATGATATATTAACTACCTCGCCTGGTATGCAGGAGGTCGTGGGTTCAATCGCGACCCGGACGCTGCTGTATATTTGGAATTTGCGTGTCGCTCCCTTTCCCCGTGGTCGCGTGGATTTTTCTCCCGGCCCACCTGGGTTTTTTTCCCCTACACATTTATAATAAACTTCAAGCGTTTAGAGTATTCGTCTGCTATTCATTTCCACGTAATGATAAGCCACTTCGTTGAGCTATCATTTGCGATAGCCAGGCCGCTACATAGCTCAGTGGGGCCTTACCTAGTAAAATAAACAAAAATTGTATCGCAACTTGGTGAAAGTATATCTCTGTGTGATATTCTTAGGTTTTTTCGGTAAAGTCACGTAGGTAAAAAAATTAAATTAATAAAAGTAAAATAAAATAAAAAATCACGACGTTTCAGAGGCAACACAAGCTTCCGTCTTCAGGTGGAACCGTCACAGCACGACAGCTGTATCAAGTAAGAGAAATTCCAAGAAACAGTATTTGTATATATACTGGTTGAGGGTGGGAGGAGCCAAGGTAGGCCCTGAATATAAAAAAAAACCTAAGAATATGAATCCTTGCAGTCACGAAAGCTTCAAATCTAGAATCTCTGTGTGAGTCTATGGATGTCTATATCAGTGGTTGGAACTCTGTGAGTCTATGGGTTACTTAGCGGAGTCCATGGGTAGCTGTGTCAGTCCATGGGTAGCTCTGTGATTCTATAGGTTCCTATGTAAATCTACGGGTATTTTTGCGAGTGCATTAACCTGTTTATACTGGTAGGAACCTCCTGGTTACACCAGCCCACAGGGGATTATTGTGTCCGTCGTGCAGGGAGGGACTGGGAGGGGAGGGAGGGGCTGGGTGGGGAGGGGAGGGTGGGGAGGGGCTGGGTGGGGAGGGTGGGGAGGGGCTGGGTGGGGAGAGTGGGGAGGGAGGGTGGGGAGGGGCTGGGTGGGGAGGGTGGGGAGAGGCTGGGTGGGTGGGGAGGGGCTGGGTGGGGAGGGGTGGGGCTGGGTGGGGAGGGGCTGGTCACCCCGTGGTGCCCTTATAAAACTCAACGTTTAACCTACTCACGCCGGCTTGTGCCCGCCCTCACAGTTGGGCATATTTGCGGAATACACCACGCCGCCGTTGACCCTGGCCATTGACCGAGCAATCCAACGTTCCTACCAGCTCCCTCCGCAGGAATGTGTTAGCACTGCCTTAAAAAAAATCAGGGGAGGATCCGTATCACAGCCAACGTTTCGGGAAAGGGGTCTTCTTCATGGCAAATTATTGTGTATGCGCATTAAAGTAGACGCTGTTGCCCGAACCTTCGCCTATTATATATCACAATCAGAATATGTATGTATACTGGAGGAATCCGATGAGCTATGAAGCTTTTTTACACGGTAGATATAAATCCTTGTAAAGCCACACACACACATACGGTGTGATTCATTAACGCATCGATATATTTTTTTATTTGCTAAAATGCAGTATCACTCATCACATGGCTTTATCTAAGCCATCGGTGATCAGGCGAGGCTGCTGGAAGACATAAACTGGCCGCACTTCGAGAAACCCAGTTCAATCATCACTCACTCGACGTCAGCCGATACGTGAGTGCACGGGTCCGTGTGTGCAAGTCCCTGTATAGTATGTGGGTCTCTATGTGCGTCTATGGATCTTCCTGTACAATATGTGGGTCTCTATGTGCATCTGTGGGTCTCTATGCAAGTCTATGGATCTCCATGTAAGAATATGGAGACCCAATTTTACCAGATTCCTCCAGTATAAATACAAATCAATATTCGGATATTAATTTTCATGCAAGTCTATGGATCTCTATGTGATTCCAAGTCTGCCGAGTTATACATATCTCCATGTGTTTATGCAAGCGTGGATACATATATTGAGAGGTTTCTCTTGCCTGCTCCGCGGGTCTCTATGCCAGTTTATGGATCTCTCACTGGAAATCTATGGATCTCAAAGTGAGTCTACGGGGCACTCGTTGCAAGTCTGGACCATCTAAAATCCATCATCGAGGGTATTTTTTTTTTTGGGGGGGGGGGGGGGTTAGATCGCGTAAATTAATAAATGAGTCGTTAAACCCGCCGCCACCCGACACGGCCAACTTAGTAACGGGACGCAGTTCTTCTTACCCGATCTCACCCAAAACTAAAATGAATCATTTAGAATAAAAAAGCCTCTATCACGGATAGCATTGGCCGCGAAAAGCCCCGACTCCTACCGTGCGCATTAAACTGGCGTCTGAAGTGAAAGTCGCCGGTCAAGTCGACGTCGCTTTGCGAAACGACCGCGGAGAGAGACACAGAGACAGAGAGACACAGAGAGACAGAGAGACAGAGAGACAGAGATAGACAGAAAGAGACACAGAGACAGATAGACAAAGAGAGACAGAAATACAGAGAGAGACAGAAAGACAGAGAGAGAGACAGAGATAGAGAGATACAGAGAGACAGAGAGAGACACGTAGAGAGAGACAGAGAGACAGAGAGAGACATACAGAAAGACAGAGAAAGGGAGACAGAGAGACACAGAGAGACAGAGATACAGAGAGAGACAGAAAGACAGAGAGATAGACAGAGACACGGAGAGAGACACATAGCGAGAGACAGAGAGACACAGATAGAGACAGAGAGAGACACATAGAGAGAGACAGAGACAGACAGAGAGACAGAGACAGACAGAGAGAGAGAGACACAGAAAGACAGAGAGAGAGACAGAGAGACAGAGAGACACATAGAGAGAGACAGACATAGAGAGAGACAGAGAGAGAGAGACAGAGAGACAGAGAGAGAGACAGAAACAGACGGAGAGAGACAGAGAGACAGAGAGAGAGACAGAGACAGAGAGAGACATAGAGAGAGACAGAGACAGACATAGAGAGAGACACAGACAGACAGAGAGAGACAGAGAGACGTCGCTCAGATGCTTGTCGTGAAACTGCCCCCCCCCCTTCCCCCCACCAGAATCGAGGAGGAGAGCCCCTAGGGCTCGCCAGCAGCAAAGTGTGGGCCCGATCGCCATCTGTTTCCATCTGTACGGTCGATAGACTCGTTGCGCCCCTCACCCCCCCCAGTCACGTGGTTTTCTCCGGGGAGCTGTGATTTTCTTCACGCTCATCTCACACAGACGTACACGGCGCCCTTAGTCCACGAGGCTTCACGGCGATTACCAAGTTGTACACGTCGATGAAAGTGGTGAGAAAAGATTAATGAAGAGAGGGGTTGTTAGTAGTAGTGTTGCTATGGTTACAGTAAGGAGGACTGGGGGGGTGGGGGTACGGAGGGGCTGGGGTAGAGACGGGGGTTGGGGTGGTGATAGAGGCAGTGATAGGGGCAGTGATAGGGGTAGTTATAGGGGTAGTGATATGGATAGAGATAGGGGTAGTGGTTGGGGTAGTGATAGGGGCAGTGATAGGGGCAGTGATAGGGGTAGTGATAGGGGTAGTGGTAGGGGTAGTTATAGGGGTAGAAATAGGGGTAGTGATAGGGTAGGGCTAGTGATAGGGGTAGAGATAGGGGCAGTGATAGGGGTAATGATAGGGGTAGTGGTAGGGGTAGTGATGTGGGTAGTAATAGGGGTAGTGACAGGGGTAAAGACAGGGGTAGTGATAGGGGTAGTGATATGGGTAGTGATAGGGGTAGTGATAGGGTAGGGGTTAGTGATAGGGGTAGTGGTAGGGGTAGTGATAGGGGTAGTGATAGGGGTCGTGATAGGGGTAGTGATAGGGGTAGTGATAGGGGTTAGTGATACGGGTAGTGATAGGGGTAGTGATAGGGGTCGTGATATGGGTAGTGATAGGGGTAGTGATAGGGGTAGTGATAGGGGTCGTGATAGGGGTTAGTGATAGGGGTAGTGGTAGGGGTAGTGATGAGTGGTAGTGATAGGGGCAGTGATAGGGGTAATGATAGGGGTAGTGATAGGGGTAGGGGTAGTGGTAGGGGTAGTGGTAGGGGTAGTGATAAGGGTAGTGATAGGGGTCGTGATAGGGGTAGGGGTAGTGGTAGGGGTAGTGATAGGGGCAGTGATAGGGGTAGTGATAGGGGTAGTGATAGTGGTAGTGATAGGGGCAGTGATAGGGGTCGTGATAGTGGTAGGGGTAGTGATAGAGATAGTGATAGGGGTAGTGATAGGGATAGTGTTGGGGTAGTGATAGGGGTAGTGATAGTGGTCGTGATAGTGGTAGTGATAGGGGTAGTGATAGGGGTAGTGATAGGGGTAGTGTTGGGGTAGTGATAGGGGTCGTGATAGTGGTAGTGATAGGGGTAGTGATAGAGATAGTGATAGGGGTAGTGATAGGGGTAGTGTTGGGGTAGTGATAGGGGTAGTGATAGTGGTCGTGATAGTGGTAGTGATAGGGGTAGTGATAGGGGTAGTGATAGGGGTAGTGTTGGGGTAGTGATAGGGGTCGTGATAGTGGTAGTGATAGGGGTAGTGATAGGGGTAGTGGTAGTTATAGGGGTCGGGGTAGTGATAGGGGTAGTGATAGGGGTAGTGATAGGGGTAGTGATAGGGGTAGTGACAGGGGTAGTGGTAGGGGTAGTGATAGGGGTTGAGATAGGGGTAGTGATAGGGGTAGAGACAGGGGTAGTTGTTGGGGTAACGACTTGCACGGTTGGCGACGTACGGTGCGAAAGAAGTCCAACAGTTACAGGACTGTACATACACAGAGGGTGGCTTCCCTGGGTCAACGAGCACATTGAGTCGGGGGCACTCGAAATCAGCGGGATTCGAACCCCAAAAATCCTGAACATCGCCAAGCTCCCAAGGAGGAGCGCCATGGGTGGGTGGAGTGGGGTGATGGGGGTGAGTTTGGTGATGGTGGGTGGGTGGGGTGGGTGATGGGTGGGTGGGGTGATGGGGTGAGGTTGATGATGGTGGGTGGGTGGGGTGGGTGATGGGTGGGTGGGGTGATGGGGTGAGGTTGATGATGGTGGGTGGGTGGGTGGGGTGGGTGAAGTGGGGTGATGGGGGTGAGTTTGGTGATGGTGGGTGGGGTGATGGGGTGAGTTTGGTAATGTTGGTGGGGTGGGTGATGGGGGTTAGTTTGGTGATTGTGGGTGGGGGTGATGGGGGTGAGGTTGGTGATGGTGGGTGGGGTGATGGGGGTGAGTTTGGTGATGGTGGGTGGGTGGGGTGATGGGGGTGAGTTTGGTGATGGTGGGTGGGTGGGGTGATGGGGGTGAGTTGGTGATGGTGGGTGGGGTGATGGGGTGAGTTTGGTGATGGTGGGTGGGTGGGGTGATGGGGGTGAGTTTGGTGATGGTGGGTGGGTGGGGTGATGGGGGTGAGTTTGGTGATGGTGGGTGGGTGGGGTGATGGGGGTGAGTTTGGTGATGGTGGGTGGGTGGGGTGATGGGGGGTGAGTTTGGTGATGGTGGGTGAGTTTGGTGATGGTGGGTGGGTGGGGTGATGGGGGTGAGTTTGGTGATGGGGGTGAGTTTGGTGATGGTGGGTGGGTGGGGTGATGGGGGTGAGTTTGGTGATGGTGGGTGGGTGGGGTGATGGGGGTGAGTTTGGTGATGGTGGGTGAGTTTGGTGATGGTGGGTGAGTTTGGTGATGGTGGGTGGGTGGGGTGATGGGGGTGAGTTTGGTGATGGTGGGTGGGGGTGAGTTTTGTGATGGTGGGTGGGTGGGGTGATGGGGGTGAGTTTGGTGATGGTGGAGTGGGGTGATGGGGGTGAGCTAGGTGATGGTGGGTGGGGGTGAGTTTTGTGATGGTGGGTGGGTGGGGGTGATGGGGGTGAGTTTTGTGATGGTGAGTGGGGTGATGGGGGTGAGTTTTGTGATGGTGAGTGGGGTGACGGGGGTGAGTTTTGTGATGGTGGGTGGGGTGATGGGGTGAGTTTGGTGATGGTGGGTGGGGTGATGGGGGTGAGTTTTGTGATGGTGGGTGGGGTGATGGGGGTGAGTTTTGTGATGGTGGGTGGGTGGGGTGATGGGGTGAGTTTGGTGATGGTGGGTGGGGGTGATGATGGTGAGTTTAGTGATGGTGGGTGGGTGGGGGTGAGTTTGGTGATGGTGGGTGGGGTGATGGGGGTGAGTTTAGTGATGATGGGTGGGTGGGGTGATGGGGTGAGTTTGGTGATGGTGGGTGGGGGTGATGAGGGTGAGTTTAGTGATGGTGGGTGGGGGTGATGGGGTGAGTTTGGTGATGGTGGGTGGGGTGATGGGGTGAGTTTGGTGATGGTGGGTGGGGTGATGGGGTGAGTTTGGTGATGGTGGGTGGGGGTGACGGGGTGAGTTTGGTGATGGTGGGTGGGGTGATGGGGGTGAGTTTGGTGATGGTGGGTGGGTGGGGTGATGGGGGTGAGTTTGGTGATGGTGGGTGGGGGTGAGTTTTGTGATGGTGGGTGGGTGGGGTGATGGGGGTGAGTTTGGTGATGGTGGAGTGGGGTGATGGGGGTGAGTTAGGTGATGGTGGGTGGGGGTGAGTTTTGTGATGGTGGGTGGGTGGGGGTGATGGGGGTGAGTTTTGTGATGGTGAGTGGGGTGATGGGGGTGAGTTTTGTGATGGTGAGTGGGGTGACGGGGGTGAGTTTTTTGATGGTGGGTGGGGTGATGGGGTGAGTTTGGTGATGGTGGGTGGGGTGATGGGGGTGAGTTTTGTGATGGTGGGTGGGGTGATGGGGGTGAGTTTTGTGATGGTGGGTGGGTGGGGTGATGGGGTGAGTTTGGTGTTGGTGGGTGGGGGTGATGATGGTGAGTTTAGTGATGGTGGGTGGGTGGTGGTGAGTTTGGTGATGGTGGGTGGGGTGATGGGGGTGAGTTTAGTGATGATGGGTGGGTGGGGTGATGGGGTGAGTTTGGTGATGGTGGGTGGGGGTGATGAGGGTGAGTTTAGTGATGGTGGGTGGGGGTGATGGGGTGAGTTTGGTGATGGTGGGTGGGGTGATGGGGTGAGTTTGGTGATGGTGGGTGGGGTGATGGGGTGAGTTTGGTGATGGTGGGTGGGGGTGACGTGGTGAGTTTGGTGATGGTGGGTGGGGTGATGGGGGTGAGTTTGGTAATGGTGTGTGGGGGTGATGGGGTGAGTTTGGTGATGGTGGGTGGGGGTGACGGGGTGAGTTTGGTGATGGTGGGTGGGGTGATGGGTGTGAGTTTGGTGATGGTGGGGTGGGGTGATGGGGTGAGTTTGGTGATGGTGGGTGGGGGTGAAAGGAATGAGTTTTGTGACGGTGAGTGGGTGGGGTGATGGTGGTGAGTTTGGTGATGATGGGTGGGGTGATGGGGGTGAGTTTGGTGATGGTGGGTGGGGGTGATGGGGGAGAGTTTGGTGATGGGTGGGTGGGGTGATGGGGGTGAGTTTGGTGATGGTGGGTGGGGTGATGGGGGTGAGTTTGGTGATGGTGGGTGGGGGTGATGGGGGTGAGTTTGGTGATGGTGGGTGGGGTGATGGGGGTGAGTTTGTGATGGTGGGTGGGTGATGGGGGTAAGTTTGGTGATGGTGGGTGGGGGTGATGGGGGGAGTTTGGTGATGGTGGGTGAGGTGATGGGGGTGAGTTTGATGATGGTGGGTGGGGGTGATGGGGGTGAGTTTGGTGATGATGGGTGGGTGGTGGGGGTTAGTTTGGTGATGGTGGGTGGGGTGGGTGATGGGTGTGAGTTTGGTGATGATGAGTGGGGTGGGTGATTGGGGTGAGTTTGGTGATGGTGGGTGGGTGGGGCGATGGGGGTGAGTTTGATGATGGTGAGTGGGGTTGGGTGATGGGGGTGAGTTTGGTGATGGTGAGTGGGGTGGGTGATGGGGGTGACTTTTGGTGATGATGGGTGGGGTGATGGGTGTGAGTTTGGTGATGGTGAGTGGGGTGGGTGATGGGGGTGAGTTTGGTGATGGTGGGTGGGGTGAAAGGAGTGAGTTTTGTGACGGTGAGTGGGGGTGATGGGGGTGAGTTTGGTGACGGTGAGTGATGGTGATGGGGGTGAGTTTTGTGCTCGTCTCGCGTGGTTTCCTCCTCCTCCTCCACCTCCTCCACCTCCTCCTCCTCCTCCACCTCCTCCACCTCCTCACCGGCAAGCCAGCCCAGTAGGGGGTGTCGCGGGGCCGCAGAGAAGGACTCAGGTCGCTGGTGGAGAAGGCCACCGCCGTCACCGCGGTACCGATCAACATCTGGAGCAGCACCACCCCGGTCAGGGCACCGACTCGCCGGCGTTGCGGCTGCAGAGGCGATGGCGAGCGCGTGTCCGCGTCTCCTCCTCCTCCACCTCCTCCTCCACCTCCTCCTCCACCTCCTCCTCCACCTCGTCCTCCCACCCTTGGAGGAGGAAGACCCCTGCCCAGCCATTCCTCGCTTTCCATCGTGCGGTCAGCGTCGTCGGCTGCCCGCTCCCTGCGCCCCACAGCGACCTTGCTCCGCTCTGGGGATGCGCGGTCGAGCGACGATGATTGCATAGTCCTGCTGATGGTGGTAGTGTTGGTGGTGGTGGTGGTCACAACGATGATGGTGATGATGATGGTGATGACGACGATGGAGACGGTATTGAAGACGACTGTGACCACAGCGATGATGTTGTTGATGATGATGATGACGAAGACCAGGATGACGTAGACCACGCGATGAGAATGATGATGATGATGATAACCACAGAAAGAAAGCCAATGATGATGATGGTGGTGGTGATGGTGGTGATGGTGATGGTGTTGATGGTGCTGGTGATGTTATACACCGCGATGCGTGCGTGAGCATCGCGTAGCTGTGAGCTAACGCAACACCACTCGCCTGGCGTAAAACATCGCCCGTGTCTCTGTATCTCTCTCTCCCCTGCTTCTCTCTCTCTCACACACAATCACTCTCTCTGCCTGTGTCTCTCTCCTCGTGTCTTATTCCGTGTGTCCCCCCCTCCCCTTCTCTCTCTCTCCCCGGCTGTCTCTCGCTCGCCCTCTCACACACACAATCACTCTCTCTGCCTGTGTCTCTCTCCTCGTGTCTTATTCCGTGTGTCCCCCCCTCCCCTTCTCTCTCTCCCCGGCTGTCTCTCGCTCGCCCTCTCTCACACACACAATCACTCTCTCTGCCTGTGTCTCTCTCCTCGTGTCTTATTCCGTGTGTGTCCCCCTCCCCTTCTCTCACTCTCTCTCCCCGACTGTCTCCCCCTCTCTCTCTCTCGCTGTGCTCTCCTCCCCGTCTCGCCTCTCATCTGCGACGCGCTCTCGGCTGCACGCCGGAGCGCGCCTGCTTGGCGACTGGGCGATCCCGCGTGCAGGAATGAATATCAAGAGGGGGAGTGGGGGTGGGGTGGGGGGAGGGGGGAGTGGGGGTGGGGTGGGAGGAGGGGGGATGGAGGAGGGTGGAGGGGGGCGGGGGGAGGGAGGAGGGGGAAGATGGAGGAGGAGGGAGGGGGGAAGGGGGAGATGGAGGAGGAGGGAGATGGAGGAGGAGGGAGGGGGGAGGGGGGAGATGGAGGGGGGAGGGGGTGGGAAGAGGGGGGGACTGTTTGGGTCACGGGCTATATCAGTAGAACACGTTCATATTTACCAGCATAACAAAGACAAAGATCCCCCGTGTAGCCTCTGACGGACTGTTGGGGCAAGTGCTGTTGGCGAGCGACTATGAAGAGCGGCACATCACACGGCGAAGTGGGTGGCCAACACCACGCCCGGCCGCCTTTGTCTCCCCGGTGGCGACGATTTTTTCATTTTACACACCGCACCAAGTGCTCATTTAAGGCTGAGTCGACCTAGGGGAGGCCCAGGAACCAGTTCAGACAATCGTCACCGGTGTTGGCCGTGAGCGCAGCGCGAGACGCACAGACGCTCATCACATGGCGCTCTGAGCACACTCGTCCTAATAACACACACACACAATCTGTCCCGACATTAGCACACACATTACAGACACAATGATTATTGTCTAACGTGTGCCATAATTATTGCGATGAACTCGGGACCCGTATGTGTATAATACTTACCGCACGAGGATCATGATAGAGGTTTTTTTTTTGGGGGGGGGGAGGGTTTAGATCGCGTAAATATGTAAGTGTGTCGCTAAGACCCACGACCACCCGACACAGCCAACGAGTAAAGGGTTACATTTTGATTTAAAGCTTTCGTGACTGCAGGGATTCATATTCTTGGTTCTTTCGGTAAAGTCACGTAGAAGGGAAATAATAAAATAATAAAAATATAAAACAATAAAAATTCTCACGACGTTTCGACTGCAACACAAGCAATCGTCATCAGGTGTGAAATCCACGGCAAGAAAATTTGAAAATTGAAAATTTGAAAACCGCCACTTTTTCCAAATTTTCTTGCTGTGGATTTCACACCTGCTGATTATTTCCCTTCCACGTGACTTTACCGAAAGAACCAAGAATATGAGTAAAGGGTTGTCACGTAAACAGAACGTGGCCAATTCATCATTAGTACAGCACGAACAGCTGTGTTGTAAGTTTTGTGGCTTTGCTCTCCAACACACAGCAGTGTGCTGTACTAGTATACTACACTATATACTACAGTACTATACACTACACTATACACTACACTATACACTACACTATACACTACTATACACTACACTACTATACACTACACTACTATACACTATACTATACACTACACTACTATACACTACACTACTATACACTACACTATACACTACATTATACAATATACTACACTATACACTACACTACTATACACAATACACTACACTACTATACACAATACACTACATTATACACTAGTGCTGTCCTAGTATACTACACCACAATACACTACACACTACACTATACACTACACGATACACTACACTATACAATATACTACACTATACACCACACTACTATACACAATACACTACACTACTATACACTATATACTACACACTAGTGCTGTACTAGTGACGAATTGGCCACGTTCTGTTTACGTGACAACCCTTACTAGTTGGCTGTGTCGGGTGGTGGCGAGTTTTAACGACACATTTATATATTTACGCGATCTAACCCCCCCCCCCCAAAAAAAAAAGCCTCTATTGTGGATGATATTGTTCGCGAAAACCTACTGGCTGTTAAACGTACGAGGTTTACTTCGATTCCAAAATCTCGCGTCCGTTCTGCGGCACTGCTTCGTCTGTTCAGGTTGCTTTGAACGTCGAAAGCGCTCCAGGGTCTGCCTTGCGGCATTCACCTGCCGATCGCAGTGCGCTACCAGACGGCCTGTTGGAGCTCCGGTGGGTTTTTGTTGTTGAAGAAAAAATGAAAGCCTCGATTCATTCGGTAAACTTGCGTGATGAACTCCTTCACTGTCCCACACACCTCGTGGGGTCATTGTTTTTTTCACTTGGCCATCTGGTGACAAATCGAGTACGATGTTAAACGTGATACATTCACAAGATCGATCAACTCGTCCGCCTTTTTAAATCCTTTATATTAAGTTCGCTTGCTTGCTTGCGTGCTTGCGTGCTTGCTTGCTTGCTTGCGTGCTTGCGTGCTTGCTTGCTTGCTTGCGTGCTTGCGTGCTTGCTTGCTTGCTTGCGTGCTTGCTTGCGTGCTTGCGTGCTTGCTTGCTTGCGTGCTTGCTTGCTTGCGTGCTTGCGTGCTTGCGTGCTTGCTTGCGTGCTTGCGTGCTTGCTTGCTTGCGTGCTTGCTTGCTTGCGTGCTTGCTTGCTTGCGTGCTTGCGTGCTTGCGTGCTTGCTTGCGTGCTTGCGTGCTTGCTTGCTTGCTTGCGTGCTTGCTTGCTTGCGTGCTTGCTTGCTTACGACCGTACCGTCAGGGATGTTTTGTCAATTAAATCTTAAAGTATGGCGCTTCCACGCCTGTGGTTTAGCAGGTTGAGGCACCGCGGTGGCTAGGAGATGTTAACTACCTCGCCTGGTATACAGGAGGTCGTGGGTTCAGTCCCGACCCTGACGCCTGTTGTATATTTGTAGTTTGCGTGTCTCTGTCTCTCATCATCATCACGGTGGCTAGCATATGTTAACTACCTCGCCTGGTATACAGGAAGTCGTGGGTTCAATCCCGACCCTGACGCCTGCTGCTATATATTGGGAGTTTGCGTGTCTCTCTCTCCCCGTAGTCGCGTGGATTTTTTTCTCCGTGTCCTCCGCATTTTAAATCCTTTATATTAAATTCGCTTGCTTGCTTGCTTGCGTGCTTGCTTGCTTACGACCGTGCAAATCTTTCGGTCGTTTTTTAACCCACTTCCCGTGATCCAATCGAGCTGACATTTTGCACACAGACTCGTTGTGCGAGACAATTAATGTTCGTGAAAATTTTTTCCCAAATTGTACACTGTTTAGGGAAAACAAATAAAATATTTAATTACCAATTGCTTAATACTGGCAGACAATCATCTGACCCATAGGTGGCAGCCATCTCAAGCCAGAGGACGAGAGGACTCTAGCCGCCACGCATATAAAGGATTTATAGTGAAAAACTTTGTTTTTACGGGCTATACTTATTTAAATCCTTTATATTAAGTTCGCTTGCTTGCTTGCTTGCGTGCTTGCTTACGACCGTGCAAATCTTTCGGTCGTGTTTTAACCCACTTCCCGTGATCCAATCGAGCTGACATTTTCCACACAGACTCGTTGTGCGTGACAATTTATTTTCGTCAAAAAAATTTTCCAAAATGTTACACTGTTTAGGGAATTAAAAAAAAAATTTAATTACCAATTGCTAAATGCTGGCAGACAATCATCTGACCCATAGGTGGCAGCCATCTCAAGCCAGAGGACAAGAGGATTCTAGCCGCCACGCATATAAAGGATTTAGAGTAAAAAACTTTGTTTTTACGGGTTAATTTTTTCTCTGTTCGGGATCGCCACGCCGAGTGGCAGGGCGATGTTTCAGGAGCACACTGCCCGCTACATCGAGATGCTACTTGTAAGATGTCGATTAATGATGACTTCGTAATTGACGTGCGGAGGAAAGCGGAGCACCCTGAGAAAACCACCCGTCTTGCGCGAGGGGGCAACGCTGTATCCCCGTACAGATGGAAACAGACGGCGATTGGTCCACACTGTGCTGTACTGGCCTTCCCCTGGCGAGCCAGGGTATACAGCACCTCCCAGACGCCCACGGGAAAGTAGAGTTTCGCAACAACATCTGTGTGCGATCCATGAACCCCGTACCGATGGAAACAGATGGCGATTGGCTCACACTGTGCTGTAGCCAGGGTATACAGCACCCTCGCTGCTGCTGCTGCTGCCTCCACAGCGCTGGGTCACTGCAGGCGTGCGACGGCGATAGCCACCACCGTGTGAGCAGTGGTTGAGGATAAGGCCAGAAGACGATCAAAGCCATCGACTAAACCTGTGGGTACGTTGACAAATGTGGTTCACACGCCTTGGTGGAGAAACGCCTGCGGCCCAAGCGCCCGTGGAGGCAACGGCAGTCGGCGGAATGGCACGAAACTCCCCAGACAACGGCAAAAACACGTGGACTCGCCTTCAGTTCCTTCTGTGTTGCGGGGATCGAGCGTTGCTCCCTCGCCTCGCCGACGCCCGCACTCGTTGGGGATTTTCTCCGGGTGCCTCCGGATACCTCCCGCGTAGTTTTGTGCTTTTACGCCTGACAAATGAATATGGGCAGGAGGTGGGGGTATTATTAATGTGTTCATTAAATTGTTTTTTTGTTCATATTACGTGGGAGCGGGAACAGAACCCGGGTCGCTGGGTTCGTATTGCAGCAGCGCACTCGCCGCTGCACGACCGCTTTCCCCTCGTGTGGAATATATTTAGCACTCACACACACTCACACACACACTCACACACACACTCACACACACACTCATACACACACTCAGACACACACTCACACACACTCAGACACACACCCACACACTCACACACACACTCACCCACACACTCACACACACAATCACACACACTCACACACAAACTCACACACACACACTCACACACACTCACACTCACACACACACTCACACACACTCACACACTCACACACACACACTCACACACACACTCACACACACACTCACACACACACTCACATACACTCACACACACACACACTCAGACACACACTCACACACACACTCAGACACACACTCAGACACACACACACACTCACACACTCAGACACACACACACACTCACACACACACTCACACACACACTCATACACACACTCACACACACACTCATACACACACTCTCACACACACACTCATACACACACTCATACACACACTCACACAAACTCACACACACACTCATACACACTCACACACACTCACACACACTCATACACACTCTCATACACACACTCACACACACACTCACACACTCACACACACACACACTCACACACACACTCACACACACACTCACACACACACTCACGCACACTCACATACACACTCACACACACACACTCACACACACACTCACACACACACTCACACACACACACACTCACACACACACACACACACTCACACACACACTCACACACACACTCACGCACACTCACATACACACTCACACACACACTCATACACACTCACACACACACTCACACACACACTCACACACACACTCACACACACTCACACACAAACTCACACACACACTCACACACATACTCATACACACTCATACAAACTCACACACACACACTCACAAACACACTCAGACACACACTCATACACACACATACACTCACACACACACACTCACAAACACTCACACACACTCACACACACACTCACACACACTCACACACACTCACACACACACTCACACACACTCACACACACACACGCACTCACACACACACTCATACACACACTCACACACACTCATACACACACTCACACACACTCACACACACTCACACACACACTCATACACACTCACACACACACTCACACACACACTCACACACACACTCACACACAAACTCACACACACACACTCACACACACTCACACACACACTCACACACACACTCACACACACACTCACACACACACTCAGACACACAAATACTCACACACACTCACACACACTCACACACACACACGCACTCACACACACACTCATACACACACTCACACACACACTCATACACACACTCACACACACTCACTCACAAACACACTCAGACACACACTCATACACACACATACACTCACACACACACACTCACAAACACTCACACACACTCACACACACACTCACACACACTCACACACACTCACACACACACTCACACACACTCACACACACACACGCACTCACACACACACTCATACACACACTTACACACACACTCATACACACACTCACACACACTCACACACACTCACACACACACTCATACACACTCACACACACACTCACACACACACTCACACACACACTCACACACACTCACACACAAACTCACACACACACACTCACACACACTCACACACACACTCACACACACACTCACACACACACTCACACACACTCACACACTCACACACACACACTCACACACACACTCACACACACACTCACATACACTCACACACACACTCACACACACACACACTCAGACACACACTCACACACACACTCACACACACTCACGCATACTCACACACACACTCACACACACACTCAGACACACAAATACTCACACACACTCACACACTCACACACACACTCACACACACACTCACACATACTCACACACACACTCACACACACACTCACACACACACTCACACACACACACGTGTGTCTGTGTGTGTGTGTGAGGTGCGATAGTGTAGCAGGTTAGTGCGCTGCGCTATGAACCTGGCGACCCGGGTTCGATTCCCGCTCACGGCTAACACCAGTGACGATTGTCTGAACCGGTCCTCGGCCTCCCCTAGGTCGACTCAGCCTTAAATGAGTACCTGGTGCGGTGTGTAAACATCGCCACTGGGGAGACAAAGGCGATCGGGCGTGGTGCTGGCCACCCACCCCCTCGTGTGCCGTGCCGACCCTCATATGTTGCTGCTCGCTAACGACACTTTCCCCAACAGTCTGTTGAGGCTACACGGGGGATCTTTGTCTTCTCGCGGGGTGGCGTGACTAATGACCCCGCATTGCAGACACACATCTCATTTGCGCACGAGAGCACCCCCACCCCCCCCCCCAACATTATCTATTGGCGAGACGAGAGGAGAGCATCTCGACTCGAGGCGCCATGCTCCGGCGTAGACAGCAGACGGCAGCAGAGCGGAGCGGTGTTGGGACTCCGACTGCGGGGAAGCGGCCGTGACGACCCAGCAGGCACGGGGCATAGGGGTCATGGCACAGGGGTCACGGGGTCACACGGTCACGGGGTCACGGGGGTCACAAGGTACAGGGATCACGTGGTCACAGGGGTCAAAGGGTAAAGTGGTCACAGGCGTCACAGGGGTCACAGGGGTCAGAAGGTAAAGTGGTCACAAGGGTCAAAGGGTAAAGTGGGCACAGGGGTCACAGGGGTCACAGGGTAAAGTGGTCACAGGATAAAGTGGCCACAGGGGTCAGAGGGTAAAGTGCTCACAGGGGTCAAAGGATAAAGGGGTCACAGGGGTCAACGGGTACAGTGGTCACAGGGGTCACAGGGTACAGTGGTCATAGGGGTCATAGGGGTCACAGGTAGCAGTGGTTAAAGGGCATGGGGTCATGGTCGAGGGGTCATAGGAAACTTGGGCTCATGGAAAGGGGGTCGCAGGGGGTTACAGGGTACAGGGGTCACACAGAGGTCAACACGCACCTCCGATTAGCACGGTCGGCTAGGTACGGCGCGATAGAAATTCAACGGTATGGTACATACACGGTGTTTGTGTGATGCGAAAGGTTTTTTAGTTTTTTGGAAGTGGCTGCGTCGCTGTCCTCGAGGATCCGACGACGCATCCGTCACGAGGCGTCGCTCCACCAACGGGAGGTCCATGGCGGACACCATCATCATCATCTGTGAGTGCACATGGGAGGAGGGGACTGAACGCACATGGGGCATGTGAGTTTGGCGGCGCGGAGCGGTGGTGCGGTGGTTAGGGGCAGTCCATTAATGACGTCACGCACCTAGGGGGGGGAGAGGGAGGGGTCAGACATTTGTGACAATTTGTGACGAGGGGAGGGGGGGTGAGAAATGTGACGTCACATCAAAATGCGCAACTTTCAATAAATATAGACAACACGTTCTACTTAATTAAATAGACTTTTTAATCAATGTTTTCTCCTACAACATCAGAGTGCAGCGCCACATTAAATACGCAACTACAATGACAATAGTTTAAAGCGATTTGATGCATGTTTGATTTTTTTTTGGGGGGGGGGCAGAGCTTTGTGACGTCATATTTGAGGGGGGGGGTCTGACTTTTTGTGACGCCGTGTGACGAGGGGGAGGGGGTCAAAAATCGTCCAAAATCGCGTAACGTCATTTATGGATGCCCCCAAGTGCGCAGTGCGGGAAAGACGCGCGGACTCACCGCTCACCACTATGCGGTGTGTAGAGTGTGTACACACACGGACTCACCACTCACCACTATGCGGTGTGTAGAGTGTGTACACACACGGATTCACCGCTCACCACTATGCGGTGTGTAGAGTGTGTACACATACGGATTCACCGCTCACCACTATGCGGTGTGTAGAGTGTGTACACACACGGACTCACCGCTCACCACTATGCGGTGTGTAGAGTGTGTACACATACGGACTCACCGCTCACCACTATGCGGTGTGTAGAGTGTGTACACGCACGGACTCACCGCTCACCACTATGCGGTGTGTAGAGTGTGTACACGCACGGACTCACCGCTCACCACTATGCGGTGTGTAGAGTGTGTACACACACGGACTCACCGCTCACCACGATGCGGTGTGTAGAGTGTGTACACACACAGACTCACCGCTCACCACTATGCGGTGTGTAGAGTGTGTACACACACGGACTCACCGCTCACCACGATGCGGTGTGTAGAGTGTGTACACACACGGACTCACCGCTCACCACTATGCGGTGTGTAGAGTGTGTACACACACGGACTCACCGCTCACCACGATGCGGTGTGTAGAGTGTGTACACACACGGACTCACCGCTCACCACTATGCGGTGTGTAGAGTGTGTACACACACGGACTCACCGCTCACCACTATGCGGTGTGTAGAGTGTGTACACACACGGACTCACCGCTCACCACTATGCGGTGTGTAGAGTGTGTACACACACGGACTCACCGCTCACCACTATGCAGTGTGTAGAGTGTGTACACACACGGACTCACCGCTCACCACTATGCGGTGTGTAGAGTGTGTACACACACGGACTCACCACTCACCACTATGCGGTGTGTAGAGTGTGTACACACACGGACTCACCGCTCACCACTACGCGGTGTGTAGAGTGTGTACACACACGGACTCACCGCTCACCACTACGCGGTGTGTAGAGTGTGTACACACACGGACTCACCGCTCACCACTACGCGGTGTGTAGAGTGTGTACACACACGGACTCACCGCTCACCACTACGCGGTGTGTAGAGTGTGTACACACACGGACTCACCGCTCACCACTACGCGGTGTGTAGAGTGTGTACACACACGGACTCACCGCTCACCACTACGCGGTGTGTAGAGTGTGTACACACACGGACTCACCGCTCACCACTATGCGGTGTGTAGAGTGTGTACACACACGGACTCACCGCTCACCACTATGCGGTGTGTAGAGTGTGTACACACACGGACTCACCGCTCACCACTATGCGGTGTGTAGAGTGTGTACACACACGGACTCACCGCTCACCACTATGCGGTGTGTAGAGTGTGTACACACACGGACTCACCGCTCACCACTATGCGGTGTGTAGAGTGTGTACACACACGGACTCACCGCTCACCACTATGCGGTGTGTAGAGTGTGTACACACACGGACCTCACCGCTCACCACTATGCGGTGTGTAGAGTGTGTACACACACGGACTCACCGCTCACCACTATGCGTGTGTAGAGTGTGTACACACACGGACTCACCGCTCACCACTATGCGGTGTGTAGAGTGTGTACACACACGGACTCACCGCTCACCACTATGCGGTGTGTAGAGTGTGTACACACGCGGACTCACCGCTCACCACTACGCGGTGTGTAGAGTGTGTACACACACGGACTCACCGCTCACCACTATGCGGTGTGTAGAGTGTGTACACACACGGACTCACCGCTCACCACGATGCGGTGTGTAGAGTGTGTACACACACGGACTCACCGCTCACCACTATGCAGTGTGTAGAGTGTGTATACACACGGACTCACCGCTCACCACTACGCGGTGTGTAGAGTGTGTACACACACGGACTCACCGCTCTCACCACTATGCGGTGTGTAGAGTGTGTACACACACGGACTCACCGCTCTCACCACTATGCGGTGTGTAGAGTGTGTACACACACGGACTCACCGCTCACCACTACGCGGTGTGTAGAGTGTGTACACACACGGACTCACCGCTCACCACTATGCGGTGTGTAGAGTGTGTACACGCACGGACTCACCGCTCACCACTATGCGGTGTGTAGAGTGTGTACACGCACGGACTCACCGCTCACCACTATGCGGTGTGTAGAGTGTGTACACACACGGACTCACCGCTCACCACTATGCGGTGTGTAGAGTGTGTACACACACGGACTCACCGCTCACCACTATGCGGTGTGTAGAGTGTGTACACACACGGACTCACCGCTCACCACTATGCGGTGTGTAGAGTGTGTACACACACGGACTCACCGCTCACCACTATGCGGTGTGTAGAGTGTGTACACACACGGACTCACCGCTCACCACTATGCGGTGTGTAGAGTGTGTACACACACGGACTCACCGCTCACCACTACGCGGTGTGTAGAGTGTGTACACACACGGACTCACCGCTCACCACGATGCGGTGTGTAGAGTGTGTACACACACGGACTCACCGCTCACCACTACGCGGTGTGTAGAGTGTGTACACACACGGACTCACCGCTCACCACTATGCGGTGTGTAGAGTGTGTATACACACGGACTCACCGCTCACCACTATGCGGTGTGTAGAGTGTGTACACACACGGACTCACCGCTCACCACTACGCGGTGTGTAGAGTGTGTACACACACGGACTCACCGCTAACCACTATGCGGTGTGTAGAGTGTGTACACACACGGACTCACCGCTCACCACTACGCGGTGTGTAGAGTGTGTACACACACGGACTCACCGCTAACCACTATGCGGTGTGTAGAGTGTGTACACACACGGACTCACCGCTAACCACTATGCGGTGTGTAGAGTGTGTACACACACGGACTCACCACTCTCACCTCCTGCTGCTTTGCGGCCCGGTTCCTAACAGGTCACGTGCCGGTAGCGTTCCGTGACCCGGGGGTTTGGGGCCCCTTGATTA
The DNA here is from genome assembly GCF_015708825.2 of Lethenteron reissneri. NCBI lineage: Eukaryota > Metazoa > Chordata > Hyperoartia > Petromyzontiformes > Petromyzontidae > Lethenteron > Lethenteron reissneri. The sequence continues at coordinate 6,910,814 of NC_083833.1, read as the reverse complement.
GATGATCTGCCCGCTGAACACGACCACACGGTGACAAGCCACTCCCGTTGAGCGGTCGTCTGTGTGGCCAGGTCGTTTCTGATTAAACAGCTGCAAATTCGCTCAGTGGGGTCTCGTCTGGGAGTAAAACAAAAACAAATAGTAGTTTAGCGGTTGACTGCTGGCTTGACTGACGTAAAATGTGAGATTGTAGTCGATGCTCTTCATTTAAGCAGCTCGCACGCAAGAAGAAGAAGTAGGAGGATGAGGAGGAGGAGGAGAAGCCAGACCCTTAAGACGAGATCCCTCGAACCGAAACGCGTTACGCATTTGACACACAAAAAGTTGACCTCGCCGCAAATCCCCGCCTCTGTCCCTCGGTGTCCCCAGCGATGGGGGGGGGGAGGGGGGCCCCCCACGATCTGCTGCTGCCCCCTCCACTCCCTCCACTCCCCCTCTCTCTCTCTCCCTGCCGTGCTGCCCGGACGCCGTGGGTTGCGTTGCCAGAACCGGGCTCGTCACCGCGGATGGCCGCGTTCGCCTGGCTCCGTGAGACCCTCAAACACTCAAACCCACCCCCCCCAACAACCACCCCCCACGCGCGAATCAGCAATGCCCCCCCCCCCCACCATCACTACCATCCCCACCCCCCCACTTCGCCTTCCCATTGTGCCACTATAATTATAGAATTACCGCTTAGAGCCGCTCACTCCGTGGCGCGCGCGTGCGTGCGCGTCCTTCTCATTTTCAGAGCCGCTGCTAACGGCGAGCGCATAGCTTTTAGCTGCTGCGTGTGTGTGTGTGTGAGAGAGAGTGTGAGTGTGTGAGAGTGTGAGAGAGAGTGTGTGTGAGTGTGTGTGTGAGTGTGTGTGAGTGTGTGAGAGAGTGTGTGAGTGTGTGTGTGAGAGAGTGTGTGTGAGTGAGTGTGTGAGTGTGAGAGAGTGTGAGTGTGTGTGAGAGTGTGTGAGAGAGAGTGTGAGTGTGTGAGAGAGTGTGTGTGAGAGTGTGTGTGTGATAGTGTGTGTGTGAGTGTGTGTGTGAGAGTGTGTGGTAGTGAGTAGCTGAGTGATAATAGTGAGTGAGTGTGGTAGTGAGTAGCTGAGTGATAATACTGAGTGGGTGAGTAATGAAGTGAGTGAGTGGATGTGGGAGTGAGTGTGGTAGTGAGTAGCTGAGTGATACTACTGAGTGGGTGAGTAATAAAGTGGGTGAGTGAGTCGGGGGGGGAGGGAGTGATCGACCGAGCGAGTCGGTGAACAATTCTATCCGACCTTACCAAAGTTATGAGAAGCGAGGAACTTTCCCGTGTGTGTGCGTGTGACAATGTTCGCGTTTTTCCCAGCACAAATCAAACACCCATTACGGAAAGTCACCAAAATCATTTCACGGCAAACACCACTCCGTTGACGCCTTTGCAATGAGCTGGAATAACAACCCGGCGTTTGCACTCCCCGCGTGTCTAAGACCGTCTGGATCACTTCATATCAACGCCGTAGCCATGCAGTCAACATTGGGGGGGACCAAATCTTCCAGAGGATCTGGGGGTCCCCCCCCCCCCGAGAAAAATAAATAAATTTGAAAAGAATTTACTGCCATTTCCTGCCTAAAACATAAAAAAAATTCACTAACAAATAGGATGGATTTTTTGTTTAGTTTTTTTACAATAATGTCTAATAGTGTATTGTATTACATTGCTCTGTTTTTTTGCCTTTTCTTGTTTCATTGTACGTAATGGCAGAGATTCGGGATTAATAAAGTACAACCATAACCACAATCGTATAAACAGAAATCTATTTTATAGCAATATAATGGGGGGACATTTTGAACATATTTGAGTATTGCAGGGGATGTGTGTTCCCCCCAATCTATATTAAAACTACGGCCTTGCTTCATATCACCCCTTCCCCCCCCCGGTATCATAACGTCAACATCACTTATGTGTGTACTGTCTGTTGAACTTCTTTCGCTCCGTACATAGCCGACCGTGCTAATCGGAGGTGCGGGGGAAGGACAACGAACTAAACACGCACACATTTCGATTCAACAGCGGTACGTAAAATCCGTGATCTGGTCCCGTCTGTAAAAGATGTGGTTCCAGACATACAGTACCCTGACGTCTACAAACTATGTTCCCTCTGTGGTAGCAGTTACATTGGAGAAACCAAACGACATGTCTCGGACCGCATCCGTGAACACAAAGCAGACCTAAAACACGGTAGGACCAACACCTCGGCCGTGGCAGATCACTAGTTACAATTCAGTGGGTTCACATGATATTGACTTCTCCAAGACAGAGGTTCTCTGCAAGCCATCTGGCTACCATGAGAGATTCGTTCATGAGGCTATCCACATATACAAACACAGAGACAATTTCAACCGAGAAGATGGATTCTGGCTTAGCAATCATTGGAAGGATTTGATTAACCATTTCGGGTCTTCGATTGATTGTGTTCACGCTTACGGTGACTTTCAGAACGCATTCCATGTTTTTCTCCCCCCCCCCCCTCCTCCGTTCCGAACATAGATGGACTCGTCCGTCTGAACAATCACCAGTTGCTGTCCGTGGTGCTGACGTCAATATAAAAAAACGCCACTTTTTTCAAATTTTCTCATGTGGTTTTCACACCTGATGATGATTGCTTGTGTTGCAATCGAAACGTCGTGAGAATTTTATTGTTTGATATTTTTATTATTGTATTATTTCCCTTCTACGTGACTATACCGAAAGAACCAAGAATATGAATCCTTGCACTCACGAAAGCTTTAAATCAAAACATTACATCTGTTATCACGTTACGGCGTAGTAGTATTACCGTTATTTTTCCATAAAAAACGATAGCCCTATGTAAGTGTTCACATTTTTTTGAAGCACGCTGTATTAGAGGGCCATCTTCAAAGCGAGCCCTGAGACCAAGCGAGGCTCGCCTGGATAAATGAAGGGCACCATCGTGATTAACACATTCCTGCGGAGGGAGCTGGTAGGAACGTTGGATTGCTCGGTCAATGACCTGCAGGGTCAACGGCGGCGTGGTGTATTCCGCAAATATGCCCGACTGTGAGGGCGGGCACAAGCCGGTGTGAGTAGGTTAAACGTTGAGTTCTATAAGGGCACCACGGAGTGACCAGCCCCTCTCCACCCATCCCCACCCCTCCCACCCAGCCCTTCCCCACCCTCCCCACCAGCCCCTCCCCACCCTCCCCACCCAGCCCCTCCCCACCCAGCCCCTCCCCACCCAGCCCCTCCCCACCCTCCCCACCCTCCCCACCCAGCCCCTCCTTACCCTCCCCCCTCCACCCAGCCCCACCCCTCCCATTTTTGAATTCACGACGGACGGACGGACACAATAATCCCCTGTGGGCTGGTGTAACCTGGAGGTTCCTACCAGCATTTTTCCTGCTGCTGCATGCGTATCAAGCCAACTTCTGATACGCGTTGCAGCCCTTTTCTCAATCCACTGCTGGATGATGAGATGTTCTACGACGGATATTCGGCGCGTCGATTCGTGAATTGTTATTGCGCGTTGTTTTTGTTCCTATTGCTTTACTTAATTTGCTTTACTTTTTCCAATAAAAAAACGATAGTTTCATACAAGTGTTCACATTTTTTTTTTTGGTCACCGCCCTACGCACTTTCACACATTTCCATTTGTATCAATCTCGCCCCCATTTAAATGCAAATTAAGCCGCTACACATCGCACGCGCCTAATGAGTGGTAAAATGGGGACGCGCGGTCGGGCGGGGAGGAGACGGAATTAGGAATCGAGTTTGGGGGGAGGGGGGGCGTCCAATGAACACTTTGACCCTGCAAGTGTTTGTGTGTCTGTGTGTGTGTACTCGTGTGTGTGTGTACTCGTGTGTGTGCGTGTGTGTACGCGTGTGTGTGTGTACTCGTGTGTACGCGTGTGTGTGTGTACTCGTGTGTGTGCGTGTGTGTGTGTACTCGTGTGTACGCGTGTGTGTGTGTACTCGTGTGTGTGCGTGTGTGTGTGTACTCGTGTGCGTGCGCGTGTGTGTGTGTACGTGTGTGTGTGTACTCGTGTGTGTGTGTCTACTCGTGTGTGTACTCGTGTGTGTGTGTACTCGTGTGTGTGTACTCGTGTGTGTGCGTGTGTGTGTGTACTCGTGTGTGTGTGTACTCGTGTGTGTGTGTACTCGTGTGTGTGTGTACTCGCGTGTGTGGGTGTGTGTGTGTACTCGTGTGTGTATTCGTGCGTGTGTGTCTGAGCGGTAGTGTAGGAGCGGTTAGCGCTACGCTGCGCTACGAAACCGCCGACCCGAGTTCGATTCCCGCTCACGGCCAACACCAGCGACGATTATCTGAACCGGTCCTGGGCCCCCTCCCCTAGGTCGACTCGGCCTCAAATGAATACCTGGCGCGGCTTCTAAAAAACATTGCCACAAGGGAGACAAAGGCGGACATACGTGGTGCTGGCCACCCACCCCCTCGTGTGCCGTGCTCGCTAACAGCACTTGCCCCAACAGTATGTTAAGGCTATACGGGTGACCTTTGTCTTTTGCTTACAGCAGAGGTGTTGGGAATTTCGGCAGGACCTACATATCTGCTTTATTGACCTGGTCAAGGCCTCTGACACCATCGATAAGCCAGGGCTCTGGGTTGTTCTTCGTGCTTTCGGGGTCCCTGACCCTCCGCTCACAATGTATTAACGCGCCCTCACGATGATGGGCATGCCCGGGTAAAGCTGCGTGGCCCGAACTTAGAGTCATTTAATTCTAGATTTGAATTTTTCGTGACTGCAAGTAATTAATATTCTTAGGTTTTTTCGGTAAAGTCACGTAGATAAAAAAAAAATTAAATTTAAATTCATAAAAGTAAAATAAAAATAAAATAAAATCACGACGTTTCGGAGGCAACACAAGCTTCCGTCTTCAGGTGGGACCGTCACAGCACGATAGCTGTATCAAGTAAGATAAATTCCAAGAAAGCAGTCCTTGTATATATCGTGTTTTTTTTTTACTTTTATTAAAAAATAAATTATCTACTTGACTTTACCGAAAAAACCTAAGAAATTAGAGTAATTTCCTGTTCACCTTGGGATGCGACGGGGACGTTCCTCTACACTGTTTGACATTTTCTTTGACTGCGTAGTCCGAGCGCCTTGCCCGCGGCTGTACCGGTGGGGAGATGTTTGCTACCTCGCCTGGTGCGCGGGAGGCTACTGGGTTCGATTCCGAGCCAATCTAGAAAATTGCATCTCTCACAAATCAACCGACGAACCACTCAGCAATGAGCTGGAAGTCGGCAGTAGTAGCCAGGCGGTGAAGCTCTGTGGTCCTCTATATATGAAGGTGTTTTCCTGCCTCACCACCTCCCTCCCTCCCCAGCCAGTTAATATGTGCTGTATGTGTGTGTGTGTTGAACTTCTTTCGAACCATACGTAGCCAACCACGCTAATCGGAGGTGTTAATTCATACGCGCGAGAAAATGCTCACGTGGTGGTGAGGCAGATCGTGCTCTGCGCTACGAAACCGGCGGCCCGAATTGGATTCCCGCTCACGGCCAACGCCAGTGACATCAAATATCTGAACGGGTCCTGGGCCTCGCCTAGGTCGGCTCAGCCTCAAATTAATACCTGGTGCAGTGCGTTAAACATCACCGCTGGGGAGACAAAGGCGGCCGGGTGTGGTGTTGGCCAACCAACCCGCTCGTGTCACGTGCCGGCCTTGATAGGTGCTACTCGCTAACAGCACTTGCCCCAACAGTCTGTTAGAGGCTATACGGAGGTCTTTGCCTTTGTTCATGATATCAGATCTTATCCCACACAGTGACCTTAGCCTCATTGCAATCGTGTTGCTTTTGATGGGCATTGATTTATGAAATATGTTAATTACATTTTTTTTAAATTCCTAAACAGGATCGCGCACCTTTGTGTACTACACAATTGAATTGCTAATGTTACTTGATATTCTTTGGTTCAATCGGTAAAGACACGTGGGTATAAAAATAAAATAAAACAAAAAATAAAAACATATCACGACGTTTCGATCGCAACACAAGCTGTCGTCCTCATGCGGACAAAAATCATCCAGCAGTGGAACTGCTGAATAACAATAATTACGAACGGCCCTTTTCCGATCCACTGGTCGATTGAAGGCCTTCACCTGCACCACGAAGGTCATGGGGGGGGTTGTTCTGACCATACTTCACTACGCTGGTCACAGCTGCTTGACAAAGCGTCCGGTCACAAACGTCACCGACCCGCTCACGTTCGCCATGGCCGGGGAATCGAACTCGGGTCGCCACTACGTCCCAAGGTGTTACCACAAGCGCCAAACACATTAAGTAGACAACCAAGACGATTGCAACTTGCTTGTAGAATCACGTAGGTAATAACATTAAAATTAATAAAAGTAAAATAAAATAAAAATCACGACGTTTCGGAGGCAACACAAGCTTCCGTCTTCAGGTGGAACCGTCACAGCCACGACAGCTGTATTAATTTTAATGTTTTTACCTAAGTGACTTTACCGAAAAAACCTAAGAATATGAATCCTTGCAGTCACGAAAGCTTCAAATCTAGAATTGCTTGTAGAACACGAGCTATTAGTCATTTGGCGTCTGCATTGTGCTTGTTCTGTTCTCTCTTGGCGGCCTCTCGTCTCTGGTGCAGGTCAATCCAGTAAAGCGACCGGTCTAGATTTTATGTTTCCGTGACTGCAAGGATCCATACTCTTTGGTTCTTTCGGTAAAGTCACGTAGGTTGAAAGAAACCAACTGAGTCGTAAGTTAAACTTTTGGCAAAAAAATATATATATATACTGCACAAAAAGTTGGTCGTATTTTTTTTTGGGGCTCAACATTTTTGTTTGTTTTAAACTTCTCGCCATACAAATGCTGCAAATGTGCCATTTCGTCAAAACGAACACGAGGAGAAATAATCACGGCCCGCTAATACCCAACATAACAAACAAGCATATCTTTTTTCTTTTTCATTTACTCCAACACATCGATATATTTGCAAAAAACTTCGCGCCGTGCGAGCGTCAAACGTCGGATTTACGCGAAGACAAATGCGGAGTAACTTCTCGAGACACAGAGAGAGAGAAACATAATCACGAAGAAAGGACAATTCATTCTCGATTTTAAGTTTTCGTGACTGCAAGCATCCATACTTTTTGGTTTTTTAGGTAAAGTCACGTGGGTAGCACTCAACCCCTCCCCCCCTCCACACCCCTCCGCACCCCCCCCCTCCACACCCCCCCCCCCTCCACACCCCCCACCCCCCCCCTCCACACCCCCCCCCTCCACACCCCCCACCCCCCCCTCCACACCCCCCCCCTCCACACCCCCACCCCCCCCCTCCACACCCCCACCCCTCCCCTCCACACCCCCCACCCCTCCCCTTCACACCCCCCACCCCTCCCCTCCACACCCCCCACCCCTCCCCTTCACACCCCCCACCCCTCCCCTCCACACCCCCCATCCCCCCCCACCCCCATCCCCCCCCCTCCACACCCCCCCACCCCCCCCTCCACACCCCCACCCTCCACACCCCCCACCCCCCCCTCCACACCCCCCACCCCCCTGCCCCCCTCTTGCCTAATATACATTTTTTCTGCAATATTTTGCTGTCTTTTCTTGGATTTTCTGTTTGCACATAGTCACTTTAAGATGTTTTTTGTTCATGTTTTTGTTTTTTTGTTTGTTGCGGTTGCACCCGATTCAACAGCCGAATGGCTCACAGGGCTATACCTATTAAATGAACTTGAACTTGAATATAGGTAGTCCCCGACTTACGATGGATATGTGTTACGACGACCCCATCGTAAGTCGGGGACTACGAGTATCTTGTTACGAGCAGATCTTGTCCACTCGAGCAAATTGTCTCTTGCTGTGGCTGTCCCTACCTGATGACGGAGGCTTGTGTTGCTTCCGAAACGTCGTGATTTAATTTAGTTACTTAGAAATCTAGAATTAGTTATTTTAAATTTTTTTTATAATTTTTTGTCTTTTTATAATTTTTATTCTTTTTATAATTTTTGTAACTTTTTATAATTTTTATTAGTTTTATTATTTTTATTATTTTTTATTATTTTTATTATTATTATTTTTATTTTCACCTACGTGACTTTACCGGAAGAGCCAAAAAGAGTACAAACACAATTCGTTACGTGCGCCAGGGGAAAATGCGGTGGCGATTTCCCAGCCGAGATTCGGAGGCTCCACGGATTCAGACTCAGCTCAGGAAGTTCTCCTGAGACGGATATTTGGCCTTGAGCCGGACTCGAAACATGCTGATGCTGCTGTTGTTGTTGCTACTGATGCTGTTATTGCTGTTGATGCTGATGATGTTGCTACTGCTGCTGCTGTTGTTGTTACTTATGCTGTTGGTGTTACTGCTGCTGTTGCTACTGATGCTGTAGTTGCTGCTGTTGTTGCTACTGATACTGTTGTTGTTGCTGCTACTGATGCTGCTACTGATGCTGTTACTGTTGCTGCTACTGATGCTGTTTTGCTGCTGATGATGCTGCTGCTGTTGCTACTGATGCTGTTGTTGCGACTGATGATGCTGTTGCTACTGATGCTGTTGTTGCTACTGATGATGCTGCCGATGCTGCTGTTGCTGCTGCTGATGCTGTTACTGCTGCTGTTGCTACTGATGCTGTTGCTACTGATGGTGTTACTGCTGCTGTTGCTACTGATGCTGCTGTTGCTACTGATGATGTTGTTCCTACTGATGCTGTTGTTCCTACTGATGCTGCTGTTGCTGCTGCTGTTGTTGCTGTTGGTGTTACTGCTGCTGTTGCTACTGATGCTGTTGTTGTTGCTACTGTTATTGATACTGATGCTGTTGTTGCTACTGATGCTGCTATTGCTACTGATGCTGCTGTTGTTGCTACTGATGCTGTTACTGTTGCTGCTAGTGATGCTATTTTGCTGCTGATGATGCTGCTGATGTTGCTACTGATGCTGTTGTTGATGCTGCTGCTGCTGCTGTTGTTGCTACTGATGCTGCTGTTGATGCTGCTGCTGTTGCTACTGATGCTGTTGTTGCTACTGATGCTGTTGTTGCTACTGATGCTGCTATTGCTACTGATGCTGCTGTTGTTGCTACTTATGTTGCTGTTGCTGTTGATGCTGATGCCGTTACTGCTGCTGTTGCTGCTGCTGTTGCTACTGATATTGCTGTTGCTACTGATGCTGCTGTTCCTACTGATGCTGTTGCTGCTGTTGATGATGCTGCTGATGATGCTGCTGCTGCTCATGCTGTTGCTGCTCCTGCTGCTATTCGAAAACTATCGGAGCAGCCGCCATGGAGAAACGACACGATGCCAGGATGGTCTTGGTCCAGGGGGCGTCTGTTAAAGAAGAGCTTCATAGCTCATCGGATTCCTCTCGCGATTCACAGAGCGCCCGCGTTCTTAGGAGGAGGAGGAGCAGGAGGGCCAGGCATATCGTGGCAGGCCACAACTACCGTTGCCCTACGTTCGTATGGGCTGCCGATGTCAACACAGAGCAGCGGCTACAAGTCTGACATTGAGTCGGTCAATCCAGACACAACCTCGTCAGGAGACGGCGGAGTTCGCGTCATCGCCGTGATGTCTCCCTCGCGTTTGTGAGTCGGGGCCATTGCGCGCGTTTGACATTGCTACGGCCGCCACCGCACACTACTGGAGAGAGTTTATCATAATTACATTTGCAGGTAACTCGCATCTACTGCCATGGTTTGTGCGGCGCATGCGGTTTTGGGGCGGGCCATGAACAGCTTAGTGGAAGACCACACCACAGTAGGGGGGGATTTTCTGCTCGTGGATCTTTCACCACGAGGGTGGTCTTCTTGGTTCTTTCGGTAAAGTCAGGTAGAATGGAAATAATGAAATAATAAAAATAAAACACTTAAATTATTCTCACGACGTTTCGGCCACAACGCAAGCAGCCGTCCTCAGGTGAAGAACAGGTCTGTCGAGAAGACAGAGTCTAAATGAGGGTGGTCTTTGTTTGTGAGCTCTTTCGAACTCCACTTCAGTTCTCCAAGCTTCAATCTTGATTTGAAGCTTTCGTGACTGCAGGAATCCATACTCTTTTTTCTGCAATATTTTGCTGTCTTTTCTTGGATTTTCTGTTTGCACTCTGTCACATATTCACTTTAAGATGTTTTCTTGTTCATGTTTTTGTTTTTTTGTTTGTTGCGGTTGCACCCGATTCAAGAGCCGAATGGCTCACAGGGCTATACCTAATAAATGAACTTGAACTGAATATAGGTAGTCCCCGACTTACGATGGATATGTGTTACGACGACCCCATCGTAAGTCGGGGACTACGAGTATCTTGTTACGAGCAGATCTTGTCCACTCGAGCAAATTGTCTCTCGCTGTGGCTGTCCCTACCTGATGACGGAGGCTTGTGTTGCTTCCGAAACGTCGTGATTTAATTTAGTTACTTAGAAATCTATAATTAGTTATTTTTATTTTGTTATAATTTTTAGTCTTTTTAAAAAAATTATTTTTTTTATAATTTTTTTTATTTGTATTATTTGTATTCGTTTTATTATTTTTATTATTTTTTTTTCAATGTTTATTTTCACCTACGTGACTTTACCGGAAGAGCCAAAAAGAGTACAAGCACAATTCGTTACGTGCGCCAGGGGAAAATGCGGTGGCGATTTCCCAGCCGAGATTCTGAGACTCCACGGATTCAGACTCAGGTCAGGAAGTGCTCCTGAGACGGATATTTGGCCTAGAGCCGGACTCGAAACATGCTGTTGCTGTTGTTGTTGCTACTGATGCTGTTGCTGCTGCTGATGCTGCTGATGTTGCTGCTGATGTTGCTACTGCGGCTACTGGTGCTGCTGTTGTTGCTACTGATGCTGTTGGTGTTACTGCTGCTGTTGCTACTGATGCTGTTGTTGCTGCTACTAATGCTGGTGTTGCTACTGATGCTGCTATTGCTACTGATGCTGTTATTGCTACTGACGCTGCTGTTGTTGCTACTGATGCTGATGCTGCTACTGATGCTGTTACTGTTGCTGCTACTGATGCTGTTTTGCTGCTGATGATGGTGCTGATGTTGCTACTGATGCTGTTGTTGCTACTGATGCTGCTGCTGATGCTGCTGTTGCTGCTGCTGATGCTGTTGTTGCTACTGTTGCTGCTGTTGCTACTGTTCCTGCTGTTGCTGCTGCTGATGCTGTTGTTCCTACCGATGCTGCTGTTGCTGCTGCTGTTGCTGTTGGTGTTACTGCTGCTGTTGCTACTGATGCTGTTGTTGTTGCTGCTGTTGTTGCTACTGATGCTGTTGTTGCTACTGATGCTGCTATTGCTATTGATGCTGCTGTTGTTGCTACTGATGCTGTTGTTGCTACTGATGCTGCTATTGCTACTGATGCTGTTGTTGTTGCTACTTATGTTGCTGTTGCTGTTGATGCTGATGCCGTTACTGCTGCTGTTGCTGCTGCTGTTGCTACTGATATTGCTGTTGCTACTGATGCTGCTGTTCCTACTGATGCTGTTGCTGCTGTTGATGATGCTGCTGATGATGTTGCTGCTGCTCATGCTGTTGCTGCTCCTGCTGCTATTCGAAAACTATCAGAGCAGCCGCCATGGAGAAACGACACGGTGCCAGGATGGTCTTGGTCCAGGTGGCGTCTGTTAAAGAAGAGCTTCATAGCTCATCGGATTCCTCCCGCGATTCACAGAGGGCCCGCGTTCTGAGGAGGAGGAGGAGGAGGAGCAGGAGGGCCAGGCATATCGTGGCAGGCCACAACTACCGTTGCCCTACGTTCGTATGGGCTGCCGATGTCAACACAGAGCAGCGGCTACAAGTCTGACATTGAGTCGGTCAATCCAGACACAACCTCGTCAGGAGACGGCGGAGTTCGCGTCATCGCCGTGATGTCTCCCTCGCGTTTGTGAGTCGGGGCCATTGCGCGCGTTTGACATTGCTACGGCCGCCACCGCACACTACTGGAGAGAGTTTATCATAATTACATTTGCAGGTAACTCGCATCTACTTCCATGGTTTGTGCGGCGCATGCGGTTTTGGGGCGGGCCATGAACAGCTTCGTGGAAGACCAAACCACAGTAGGGGGGGATTTTCTGCTCGTGGATCTTTCACCACGAGGGTGGTCTTCTTGGTTCTTTCGGTAAAGTCAGGTAGAATGGAAATAATGAAATAATAAAAATAAAACACTTAAATTATTCTCACGACGTTTCGGCCACAACGCAAGCAGCCGTCTTCAGGTGAAGAACAGGTCTGTCGAGACAACCGAGTCTGAATGAGGGTGGTCTATGTTTGTGAGCTCTTTCGAACTCCACTTCAGTTCTCCAAGCTTCAATCTTGATTTGAAGCTTTCGTGACTGCAGGAATCCATACTCTTTGGTTCTTTCGGGGGGTAAAGTGCGCGTCGTCTTTTTGAGGTTGTAGGTGCACGGGTTCAAAGAGGCTTTTGCGTGACTGCGCGTGATGACGGAGGGACGTGACTGAGATCCTCGCTCATGGGAGGGCGACGCGTATTCCCTCGATTTTGCAGGAGCTAACGGAACGTTTAATATTCGTATAGAGCGCCTTCAGCTCAAGGCGCGCTCTGTAACATCGTTTAAAAGCGGCCACAACAACAACAACAATAAAATAACCGAGTGATTTAGATGACTCGGGACAATGAGTGACCTTCACAGAGGCCACGTGGGGTCACGAAAGGGCTACAGGGGCGCGGGGTGCAGTGGAGGGGCAATTCGCTTGTTGACCCAAAATGGGGGCGCGTATTTATTTTCAGAATTTTTTTGTAATTAATAAAAATAATGACATTCTGCATTTTATAATTCGCCTTTCATATTGAAATACGTAGCCAAAATACAACTATAAAAATAGGGGGTTTCCGCCTTTTTTCTGGCGACAAAACTGAAACCTTTTGCAATGAATCGTGTTTACATTAACCACAATACTTGCAGTCAAAATGCAAACAAAAAACAACACTCTGATAATTTATGCATTGTCTTTGAAACAGATTGGTCCACGCCAGGAACAGCTTTCCTTAGAGCTAGGCCTCGGCAAGCTAAGGTAAATTACCTTTATTACCGGGTAAAAGGGTAAAGGTTTCGACATGCCAAGGGGTAAGGTAAAGAGTAGGGTAAAGGTAGTTCAGAAGAATTACCCGGTAGGGTAAGGGTAGGGCGAATAATTACCCGGTAAATACAGTACCTTGTTTACCGCTAAAAGTTCCGTGGCGCAGTGACGCAGTCCGTGGCCTCCATTTTAAAGTGATGGCGGAGCACATGGAGACGGTCCACATTCTTGAGGTCGAGGTACTATAGGACAAGGATGCCAGCAACGGCTTTTTTGGGGTTGCAGCGGCATGCGTTCCCGTGGGAGCACACACACGATTGGATGGAGGGTGATCCGCATGCACAGCAAGGGAATCGGCAGTGCGTGTACTGCCGCAAGTGGTTTTCCACCCACACGAACGCGTCGGGGTGGAAAGCCCACCTCAAGAAACACAACGTGCTCGCCCCAGGCAGCGAGGTCGGGACGTCGGCGTCGGCGAGCTGCCTAATACAGCAAACGCTGAGCCGGCCAGCAATCCCGGATCGCCTCCTGGTAAAGTTTGAGAACGCGGTGGTGGATTTTGTTATCCAAGGGGTGCAATCTCTTTGCGAGCCGCCGGCAGCGACAAGTTCAAGACCTTGGTCAACACATTGACGCAGGGATACGAGGGCCCATCGACCCGCACCATCATTCGCAGGATTGTCGAGCATCACGCCATCATGCTGCCCATCGTCGGGGCGTTCTTCTCCAACCTGGACGTCGCCATCTCGCTCGCCATCGACGGGTGGTCGAACCGCAACCTGAAGGGATTTTGGATGGTCACGGTGCACTGGATCGACAGCAAATCTGGTGCGTCAAAATCCATGCTGCTGACAATCCTCGATGTGCAGTCCGGAAGGGGTGTCGGCAAGCGCATTGGGGCCGCTCTGTTTGAGCACCCCCAAAGCCTCGGGCACAATGTCTCGACCAAGCTGCTCGCTGTCACCAGCGACAATGGCTCCGATGCGAACAGTGCTGTCAAGACGTTGTTTGCCCTGGTCAACGTGGACGCCGGATATGAGCAGTTGTGGGCTTGCCACCATATTCGATGTGCGGATCATTCCGTCCAGATCGGTGTCGTCCAAGTTCTAAAACTGATCAAGTCAACAAATGCCGAACTGCGCAAGGCGCTCGTCAATATCAGGTGCAGCAAGGTCGTCCGGCAGTCGTACCGCCGCGAGGTTGAGATCGCCAAGCTCGCCAGCAAGGAGCCGACGCACCAGGACTCGACGACCAGGTGGTATTCGACGTTTGACATGGGCGACGACGCCATCAAGAAGCGTGTCCCATTGGACATTGTCATGGCGCGCTTCCAGGATGTGATCGGTGTCGGTGCTTTATCTGAACTGCAGTGGGCAAACATCGAGGGCGTGACAGCATTCCTGCGAATGTCGCGCCAGGTCATGGCCTCGTTGTCGGCGGACCACAATTCGACATTGGATCTCGTGCCGGTGACGATGGAGCACTTCGTCCGTCATTGCGATCACGGTGAAGCCGCCCTTAGAGCGATCGATGAGCCCTTGACTGCGACGGGGATGAAGGCCGAACTGGTGCGGTACCGCCACCTACGGGTTCAGGAACCCGCCATCGTGGCATCCTACTTGAATCCACAGCTGCCGAAAACGACAGACCAAGACGAGCTGGCTACACTGAAGGCCACAATCCGCTCTGTCCTGCAGCATCGCTACTCGGACGTGCTCACGATCTCGCCGACGGCAGTTGCTGCCCATATGGAGGAGCGGTCGCTGTTCAGCACCCTGTTCAGCAACGTCGGCAACTCCATAGACGACGGCGATGAAGTCGATCGTTTTCTGAGCATGGGCGTCACGACCGCCAGCGCCTTCATTGACGTAATGCAGTGGTGGTTTCTCCGCAAAGAGCTGCTCCACGCCCACTACAAGATGGCCTGCGACTACTTGGGAGCGCCGGCGACGTCAACTCCCTGTGAACGTGCGAATAGCGGAGCCGGGCGGGAGTTCACCAGTCGCTGTTAACGACGCTCTTCATCAAGTCCATGTGCTTGCGCTCATGGATCACGGCCGGCTGCCTGAAGGTTCCGTCTAACTGGGCTGGAGCGGCGCAGGATCTTATTGCCTGTCGTCTGTCCAAGGTTGATGGCAATGACGAACTTGATCAGGTTGTTGATGAGATCGCCATCGACCAAGACGACTGGGACGAGGAGGTTATGGAGGACGATGTCGTCGACAGCCTAAACGCTCGATTTGAGAGTATTCTATATGAATAAAGCGTCTTCTTGGTTCTTTCGGTAAAGTCACATAGAATGCTTGGAGCGTATATTTAATCTGGGTTGGAAGGGGGGGGGGAAGAGCGCCTTGACAAAATAATTTGCATATCAAGAGGAATTTAGCACATTTATGGGAAATGCAGGTATGTGATTAGTACTACTTATGCCCGTGCATTATGCAGGATTAGCAGCATGAAAGGGAGGGGATATGGGAAATGCAGGTATGTGATTAGTACTTCTTATGCCCGTGCATTATGCAGGATTAGCAGCATCAAAAGGAGGGGATAGGGGTAGCATTAATAAAGGGAAGGAGTGTTAATAGTATGTAGCTGCAGTAACTAAAACCACCACGTAAACAACTAAAGTATAAACTACATAGTATCATCAGTATACTAAATATACCCCTATCATTATATTTTGGTACTGGCAAAGGAGGCCTCATGAAGTAAAAGTCAACTACGCTCACAAGTGTCGATAAAAAGAAATCTAAGCGAAATAAACTCAACTTAGTTTTTCATTTCACCAGGTAAGGCCCCAACTCAACTACGTAGCACTATGTTTCAGAAGCGACCTGGCTGCACCGAATGATAGCCCAGCGAAGTGGCTCATCATCACGTGGACATTCAGAGCAAAAAAGAATTAACTACACTTATTTGGACTATCTTATTTGACAGACAACTATTACAGGTTATTGATAGACAGCCAGGCTTGTTTATCAAGGTTTAGTTTCTTTTTTCACACTTTTGTTAGTAGGCTAGGCGTAGTCACAAACCGTACCTCTCAATAACAAAGGCTCAACCTTTTGTTATGCAGTCTATTCTTAGTCTTAAGCCTCACCTTACCATATTAATAAAAAGTGTGCCGTACTTGGCCCTTCCCCTCTTCAACCATTATATATACGGAGTGGTAGCTCTTGTCATCTCTCATTTACTTGATACAGCTGTCGTGGCTGTGACGGTTCCACCTGAAGACGGAAGCTTGTGTTGCCTCCGAAACGTCGTGATTTTTTATTTTATTTTACTTTTATTAATTTTAATTTTTTACCTACGTGACTTTACCGAAAAAACCTAAGAACAGGAAAACTACTCTAAATGCACGCTGATTGAATCTAGCCGGGCGGTGGTGGCTACGCTGCACGTGGCCTCTATTCCGGCACAGATGTCGCTGCGAAACTCCCCTTTTTCCGGTGGGCATCGAGGGGGAGTCCACATCCTTGGGCTCGCCATGAGAATGCGATACTACTACAGAAAAACGTCGCGACTCCACCTGTTTCGTCTGTATGGGATCGAGTGTTTCCCCCTCGCACACGAGGACATCCTGCGGGTGCTCCGGTTTGCTCCCACGCGTAGATGCTCTTTGAATGTAGAGGACCGCAGACCTTGGGCAATTGTTGGCGTTGCCGGTTTCTCACCGCGTGGTTGCTGCTGCTGCTGCTGCTGCGGCTGCTGCTGCTGCTCAGCTGTTGTTCCTCCTCCTCCTGGTGCCTCTGAGTCATCCTCCTCTCTCTCTCCCTCTGTTAGTCGCTCTCTCTCCCTCAAGTTGTCCTATCTCTCTCTGTTAGTTGCTCTATCTCTCTCTCAAGTCGTCCTCCCTCTCTCTCTAAGTCGTCCTCTCTCTCTCTGAGTCGTCCTCTCTCTGAGTCGTCCTCTCTCTCTTTGAGTCGTCCTCTCTCTCTCTCTGAGTCGTCCTCTCTCTCTTTGAGTCGTCCTCTTTCTGAGTCGTCTTCTCTCTCTCTCTGAGTCGTCCCCTCTCTCTTTCTCTCTCTGAGTCGTCCTCTCTCTGAGTCGTCCTCTCTCTCTCTGCGAGAGCGAGGAGTGAATGCCGTGCAGCGGGGATGCAGCGTTGTCACGAGTTGCCGGCAGTCTCACCGTCGTGATCTTCATCATTGTTATCATCACATTTGGCCTCGTGTCATTTGTGAACAATGAGTCGTGGGCCCTGAATCTATCTTTTTGACATTTCGAAATGCATCATGTAGATGCAGACTCGCTAATCCTGCCATTGTTTGAATACAAATGAATACTTGGAGTCACGGTTTCGTAATGAGAAAAACATTCTAAATATTTCAACATTTCCCGAAGGCCGCATGCTAAATATGCAATTGCTGTAAAAATAAAAAAAATTCTAAAAATATTTCAAAAGTAATGTCAAGCTGCTGCTGCTGATGCTGCTCGTACATGAGGGTTCTCTCGTCCACGATGTGTCAACAGTCATGGGAGTTTGTGAACCATACTTCACCACGCCGGTCAGTGTGGGTTGGTACAAGAGGCGGGAGGAGGGGGTGATCGTGGTGATGGTGATCGTGGTGGTGTTGTTCGTGGTGGCGATGATCGTGGTGGCGATGATCGTGGTGGCGATGATCGTGGTGGCGATGATCGTGGTGGCGATGATCGTGGTGGCGATGATCGTGGTGGCGATGATCGTGATGGCGATGATCGTGGTGGCGATGATCACGGTTGCGATGATCGTGGTGGCGATGATCGTGATGGCGATGATCGTGGTGGCGATGATCGTGGTGGCGATGATCGTGGTGGTGTTGTTCGTGGTGGCGTTGATCGTGGCGGCGATGATCGTGATGGCGATGATCGTGGTGGCGATGATCGTGGTGGCAATGATCGTGGTGGCGATGATAGTGGTGGCGATGATCGTGGTGGCAATGATCGTGGTGGCGATGATCGTGGTGGCGATGATCGTGGTGGTGATGATCGTGGTGGCGATGATCATGGTGGCGTTGATCGTGGTGGTGATGATCGTGGTGGCGATGATCGTGGTGGCGATGATTGTGGTGGCGATGATAGTGGTGGCGATGATCGTGGTGGTGATGATCGTGGTGGCGATGATCGTGGTGGCGATGATCATGGTGGCGTTGATCGTGGTGGCGATGATCGTGGTGGCGATGATCGTGGTGGCGATGATCGTGGTGGCGATGATAGTGGTGGCGATGATCGTGGTGGTGATGATCGTGGTGGCGATGATCATGGTGGCGTTGATCGTGGTGGTGATGATCGTGGTGGCGATGATCGTGGTGGCGATGATTGTGGTGGCGATGATAGTGGTGGCGATGATCGTGGTGGTGATGATCGTGGTGGCGATGATCGTGGTGGTGTTGATCGTGGTGGTGATGATTGTGGTGGCGATGATCGTGGTGGCGATGATCGTGTTGGCGTTGATCGTGGGGGCGATGATCGTGGTGGCGATGATCGTGGTGGCGATGATCGTGATGGCGATGATTGTGATGGCGATGATCATGGTGGCGATGATCATGGTGGCGATGATCGTGATGGCGATGATCATGGTGGCGATGATCGTGGTGGCGTTGATCGTGGTGGCGTTGATCGTGGTGGTGATCGTGGTGGCGATGATCGTGGTGGCGATGATCGTGGTGGCGATGATCATGGTGGCGATGATCGTGATGGCGATGATCATGGTGGCGTTGATCGCGGTGGCGTTGATCGTGGTGGCGTTGATCGTAATGGCGATGATCATGGTGGCGATGATCGTGATGGCGTTGATCGTGGTGGCGATGATCGCGGTGGCGTTGATCGTGGTGGCGTTGATCGTGGTGGCGATGATCGTGGTGGCATTGATCGTGGTGGCGATGATCGCGGTGGCGTTGATCGTGGTGGCGTTGATCGCGGTGGGGATGATCGTGGTGGCGTTGATCGTGGTGGCGATGATCGTGGTGGCGTTGATCGTGGTGGCGATGATCGTGGTGGCGATGATCATGGTGGCGATGATCGCGGTGGCGATGATCGTGGTGGCGATGATCGTGGTGGCGTTGATCGCGGTGGCGATGATCGTGGTGGCGATGATAGCGGTGGCGTTGATCGTGGTGGCGATGATCGCGGTGGGGATGATAGCGGTGGAGATGATCGTGATGGCGATGATCGCGGTGGCGATGATCGCGGTGGCGATGATCGCGGTGGCGATGATCGCGGTGGCGATGATCGCGGTGGGGATGATCGTGGTGGCGATGATCACGGTGGGGATGATCGTGGTGGCGATGATCGTGGTGGCGATGATCGTGGTGGCGATGATCGTGATGGCGATGTTCACGGTGGGGATGATCGTGGTGGTGTTGATCGTGGCGGCGATGATCGAGCGGGAATCAAACGCGGGTCGCCGGGTTTGTAGCGCAGCGTAGCGCTAACCGCTACACCACCGCTCCCCATGATCTTGACACACGCACACACGCGCACACGTGCACCTCCTCCACACCCGGGGGGGGGGGGTGGGTAGCTAAGTAGGTCCATTTAATTTCTCATGCAGGGTTGAAACGGCTGGACGGATCGGATTTAATCTTGGGCTCAGGCACGCCTTAAACACACCTCCATTTCCAATCTCACTTGGCGGCATCCATCAACATTCCTCTTGAACGACATCGGCCGAGGGACCCGCTATAGCTGAGCGACACCCCCCCCCACTCCTCCCCCCCTGTCATCCCCCCTCACCCCCCCCTCTCACTCCTCCCCCCCCTGTCACCCACCCACCCTTCCCACCCCCCCTCTCACCCCCCCACTCCCTCCCCGTCACCCATCCACCCTTCCCTCCCCCCTCATCCACCCCCCCCACTCCTCCCCCCTGTCACCCACCCACCATTCCCACCCCCCCTCTCACCCCCCCCCCACTCCCTCCCACTCTTCCCCTCCCTGTCACTCCTCCTCACCCCCCCCACTCCTCCCCCCTCCTGTCACCCACCCACTATTCCAACCCCCCCTCACCCCCCCCCACTACTCCCCCTCCCCCCTGTCACCTACCCACCCTTCCCACCCCCCCCCTCTCACCCCCCCCCCCACTCCCCCCCTTTCACTCCCTCCCCGTCACCCACCCACCCTTCCCCCCCCCTCTCACCCCCCCACTCCTCCCCCTCACTCCCCCCCCCCTGTCACCCACCCACCCTTCCCACCCCCCCCCTCTCACCCCCCACTCCCCCCCCCTCACTCCCCCCCCTGTCACCCACCCACCCTTCCCCCCCCCCTTCTCACCCCCCCACTCCTCCCCCTCACTCCCCCCCCCTGTCACCCACCCACCCTTCCCCCCCCCCTTCTCACCCCCCTCATCCATCGTAGGGCCCAGGAACCTGAATATGCCCCCCCCCACACCCTTTTTGTTCGGCTTCCACAATTAAAATTTTTCCTGTCTGCTAGCCCCCCACCACCCCCACCCCGCCCCCCCCCCCCAAATTGCCCTTTTAAATTCCCGGCACATTTTTAAATTACGGGGTTCATTAAAACCATCGCTTGCCGTTGTAAATCTTACCCGATAGTCATCCCCCCGCCCCCCCCCCCCCGTCGCCCCGCCACTCGCTCTGCTCTCCCTGGACAATGGGATCCACTTCAAAACTGCATCACTCCAAAATCAACTAAGGACACCAAGGTCTCGAACTGCTACAGCCTCGCGTCACTACACTACACTATACACTACACTACACACTACACTACACACTACACTATGCACTACTATACACTACACTACTATACACTACACTACTATACACTACACTACTATACCCTACACTTTACACTACACTATACACTACACTATACACTACACTACTATACACTACACCACTATACACTACACTACTTAACACTACCCTATACACTACCCTACTATACACTACACTATACACTACACTACTAAACACTACTATACACTACCTTATACACTACACTATTATACACTACACTACTATACACTACACCACTATACACTACACTACACTACTAAACACTACATTACTATACACTACCATACAATACACTACACTATACACTACACTACTATATACTACACTATACACTACACTATACACTACTATACACTACACTACTATACACTACCCTATTATACACAACACTACTAAACACTACACTATACACTACACTATACACTACACTATGATATACTACCCTACTATACACTACACTACTATACACTACCCTATACACTACACTATTATACACTACACTACTATACACTACACTATACACTACACTATGCATTACACTACTATACACTACCCTACTATACACTACACTACTATACACTACCCTATACACTTCACTACAAAACACTACCCTATACACTTCACTACAAAACACTACCCTATACACGACCCTACTATACACTACACTACTAAATACTACACTACTATATACTACCCTACTATACACTACACTACTAAACACTACACTACTATACACTACCCTACAATACACTACACTACTATACACTACCCTACGACACACTACACTATACACTACACTATACACTGAACTACTATACACTACTATACACTACACTATATACTACACTACAATACACTATACACTACACTATGCACTACACTATACACTACACTACTATACACTACACTACTATACACTACCCTATACACTACACTACTATAGACTACCCTACTGTACACTACCCTATACACTACATTATTATAGACTACACTACTACACACTACACTACTATACACTACACTACTATACACTACACTACTATACACTACACTATACACTACACTATACACTACACTATACACTACACTACTATATACGCTACACTATACACTACACTATACACTACACTACTATACACTACACTACTATACACTACACTATACACTACACTACTATGCACTACACTATACACTACACTATACACTACACTATACACTACACTATACACTACACTATACACTACACTACTATACACTACACTACTATACACTACACTATACACTACACTACTATACACTACACTATACAACTACACACTACACTTATATACACAACTACACAATACACTATACACTACCCTATACACTAATCTGTTACAGCCTCACGTGGGCTCTCAGCTGTCCCCCCCTCGGTGTGGAACTCTCTCTATCTCCCATTGCACATCGGAAACATCAAAAAGGGCCTCTCTCTATCTGCCTGGTTCGGGGCTTTCGAGAGCAGCCCGGAGCTCGTCACGACGCCTTTTTATTTGTTGACTATTATTTGTTGACAACTATACACTGCCTGAAAAATCTGTCGCGTGCTGAATGCCATCGTCAGTATTATTATTACTGCTGCTAATCTGCACCGCCAGAGGCACGAATTTCCTTCCCACGAAAGCCTCCGATTGGCACGATTGGCTGTGTGACCGTGCGACTTAAGTGTCACGTTCACGCGTGGCACGGCTGGAGATTGAACCTACAGGTTGCTGGGATTGCAGCTACGAGTGCACCACCACCACTCCTCGCAACACACAAAGACAAAGATCTACCTGTGTAGCCTTGGCAGACTGTTGGGGCAAGTGCTGTTAGCGAGTAGCAGCAGCTATGAATGTCGGCACGGCACACGAAGGGGGTTTTGGTGGCCAAGCAAGCGCCAAACCCGACCGCCTTTGTCTCCCCAGTGGCGATGTTTTACACGCTTCACCAGTTGAGACTGAGTGGATCTAGTGGGAGGCCCGGTTCAGATCACTCGTCACCGGCGTTGGTGGCCGTGAGCGGGAATCGAACTCGGGTCGCCAGGTTCGTAGCGCAGCGCGCTCACCGCTACACTACCAAAGATCCCCCGTGTAGCCTTAACATACTGTTGGGGCAAGTGCTGTTAGCGAGCACCTATGAAGGCCGCAACGGTACACGAGGGGGTGGGTGGCCAGCACCACGCCCGACCGCCTTTGTCTCCCCAGTGGCGATGTTTACACACTGCACCAGGTGCTCATTTAAGGCTGAGTCGACCGGAACCGGTTCGGATAATCGTCACCAGTGTTGGCGGCTGGCAGCAGGAATCGAACCCGGGTCGCCGGGTTCATAGCGCAGCGCGCTAACAGCTGCACCACCGCTCCCCACTACCGAACACATAGACACACACCGCAGCCTCAAATGAGTATCTGGTGTGTTGTGTAAACATCGCCACGAGGGAGACAAAGGCGGCCGGGCGTGGTGTTTTCCACGCACGCACAGGTGTGTCGTTCCGGCCTTCACAGGTGCTGCTGCTATTCGCCAACAGCACTTGCCCCGACATCCTGTCGAGGCTACACGGGTAGATCTTTGACTTTGTGTTTTCGTGACCTGCAGCAGTGATTCGCGAAACGCATTCGAAGACGAACAGCCCCAACTTTTGGCTCGGAATAGGGGCAAAGTTGCATGCTAATCTCGCAGAAAACGGCGAATAATTTATTTCCCTTTCGCGGCAATATTAATGACAAATGTGTCGGGATGCTGCTGCTGCTGTTGTTATTGTTGCTGCATGCGACTGCTAAGCGCAGGGAGATGCGTGCGCGCGTGTGTGCGTTGCGTCGTCGTTTGCCTGATCTGATCTAGATATGAGTGACTGCAGAGATCAATTCTCTTTGGGTCTTTCGGTAAAGTCACGTGGGTAGAAAATACATTAATTCTAGATTTAAAGCTTTCGTAACTGCAAGGATTCATATTCTTAGGTTTTTTCGGTGAAGTCACGTAGGTAAAACAATAAATAGGTAAAAAATAAATTAAATCACGACGGTTCGCCTGATGACGGACGCTTGTGTTGCGCCCGAAACGTCGTAAAGTCAGGTAGGTAAAAAATTACATAAAATAAATGAAAACAACTGAATTAAATCACGACGTTTCGGAGGCAACACACGCTCCCGTCTTCAGGTGGAACCGTCACAGCCAAAGTCACTGGAGTAAGTGACGAAACGTCGTGATTTTATTTAGTTGTTTTCAGTTATTTTATTTTTTTACCTACGTGACTTTACCGTAAGAACCAAAGAGTATGGGTTTTACCCCATCTGGCAATAACAACAGTTGTGTCACGATGTTTAAACACCAAACATGATCCTTATTCAAGGAATCCTGTATGAATTATCCACACATGCTTGTGGTGCACATGCAAACACGAAAAAACATGCTCTGATTACACTGGTCAACACAAAAAAAAACATTTTTTTCTGGCCTGGATTTTTGCGGCTGTTTTATACTAATTTCAGGGTGCTGATTCCAAATCTCATCTCAGATTTGCTCTATCACATCATGTTTATGCTATCGGCATACCCCATTTTAATTGATTTTACCCGAAATTAACACCGTCACTTATGATTGCAAGTTGTTGCGAGTCAGTGACTGCTTTAGTGTTAAAATATGGTGCTGTATTTTTAGGATAGTGTGTTTATAATATCATAATTTATGTAGATATCCACATTTATTTAATTTTTTTTCTGCAGTTTTTATTGAAAATGCAATATTTATATCTCAAAAACCTGATGTGATAGACAAAAACTGATGCCAGATTTGGAATCAGAACCCCAAAATTACATTAAAACCGTTGGGATACCTTATGCCAGAAAAAGTGTGTTGACCAGTGTAATATAAGCGTTCAAAAAAAGCTGTCTCTGGTGTGGACCAATCAGTTTCAAAGACAATGGCAATAGATGATAATTTTCAGAGCATGTTTTTGTTCGCATGTTCACCACAAGTACGTGTGGATAATGCAGACAGGATTCCTTGAATAAGGATCCTGTTTGGTGTTTTCACATCTGAGGGGCCGTCCATAAATGACGTCACGCACCCGGGGGGTGGGGTCAGACATTTGTGACGATGTGTGACGAGGGGGGAGGGGGGTGTTTGAGAAATGTGACGTCACGTAAAAATGCGCAACTTTAAATAAATATAGACAACACGTTCTACTTAATTAAATAGACTTTCTAATAAATGTTTTCTCCTACAACAGAGTGCAGCGCCACATTAAATACGCACTACAATGACAATAGTTTAAAGCGATTTGAAGCATTTGTTTAGGTTGTTTTTTTTATGGGGGGGGGGGCAGAGTTTTGGACGTCATATTCGAGGGGGGCTCTGACTTTTTGTGACGCCGTGTGACGAGGGGGGGGGGGGTCAAAAATCGTCCAAAATCATCGCGTGACATCATTTATGGACGGCCCCTTGACACAACTGTTTAATTGCCAGAAGGGGCAAGCAAGGTCCCATATAGGACCAACTGTGTCTGCGCGTAACGCTACAGCCGTTTCGTCAACCCCGTCACGTGCGGAGGAAAAGCGGAGCGCCCCCAGAGACACCCACACGCCTTGCGCGAGGGGGCAACGCTATATCCCCGTACAGATGGATACAGATTCTTTGGTTCTTTCGGTTAAGTCACGTCTAAAGATAAAATAATAAATTAAAATAATAGCATATTACGACGTTTCGATTGCAACACAAGCAATCATCATCAGGCATAAAAGAAATAGCAACAAAAATCTAACTAGAAAACTATAGACAGACACACAAGCAGACAGACATCACAAGGACACACAGAGAGAGGACACATATCGGCACAAAGAGAGGGGTCGTTTAAGATGGATACAGATGGCGATCAGTCCGCACTGTTGCCGTACTGGCCTTCCGCTGGCATAGCCGGGGTTAGCGGCCATCGCCAGGCTGGTCAAGTGCGGATTGGTGATGGTGCAGAGACATTGGGGTCGTAGGTTTCAGTACGACGATAGATTTGGCTGCGCTGGTAAATGTCGCTTCGCCCCTCCGGCAGCCTATAGCCAACCCCCGGTGATGCATTGCAAGGGCGATCATAGCAGGCTCACACCCGCTTAGCTTCTGTGATGTGGCGAGACAGACGGGTGTTTCTCTCTCGCTGGATAAGAAGAGTCTTGGGTGCAGGACACACCCAGGGCGCGCCACGGTGGCTAGGAGATGTTAACTACCTCGCCTGGTGTACAGGAGGTCGTGGGCTTCGATTCTGGCCACTGACGCCTGCTGCTGTATATTTGTAGTTTGCGTGTCTCTCTCTCTCTCTCTCATCATCACGGTGGCTAGGAGATGTTAACTACCTCGCCTGGTGTGCAGGAGGTCGTGGGCTTCGATTCTGGCCACTGAAGCCTGCTGCTGTATATTTGGAGTTTGCGTGTCTCTCTCTCTCTCTCATCATCACGGTGGCTAGGAGATGTTAACTACCTCGGCCGGTATACAGGGGGTCGTGGGCTTCGATCCTGGCCACTAACGCCTGCTGCTGTATATTTGTAGTTTGCGTGTCTCTCTCTCTCTCAACATCATCACGGTGGCTAGGAGATGTTAACTACCTCGCCTGGTATACAGGAGGTCGTGGGCTTCGATTCTGGCCACTGAAGCCTGCTGCTGTATATTTGGAGTTTGCGTGTCTCTCTCTCTCTCTCATCATCACGGTGGCTAGGAGATGTTAACTACCTCGGCCGGTATACAGGGGGTCGTGGGCTTCGATCCTGGCCACTAACGCCTGCTGCTGTATATTTGTAGTTTGCGTGTCTCTCTCTCTCAACATCATCACGGTGGCTAAAAGATGTTAACTACCTCGCCTGGTGTACAGGAGGTCGTGGGCGTCGATTCTGGCCACTGACGCCTGCTGCTGTATATTTGGAGTTTCCGTGTTTCTCTCTCTCTCCCTCCCTGCGCCTGGTCGCGTGAATGTGTCTTCGTCACGCGTTTAGAGTATTTGGCTGCTATACATTTCCACGTGGTGATGATGATGAGCCCACTTCGTTGAGCTGTCATTTGTGAGAGCCAGGTCGCTCCTGAACAAGAGCTTACGTAGCCCATTTGACCTTACCTGGTCAAATAAAAAAATATAAATTTAATAGTTTAAACATCAAGAAAAAAACGCCACTTTTTTGCAAAACTTTTCTTGCTGTGGGTTTCACACATGACGATGATTGTTCGTGTTGCAATCGAAACGTCGTGAGAATTTTATTGTTTTATTTTTATTATTATATTATTTCCCTTCTACGTGACTTTACCGAAAGAACCAGTAATATGAATCCCTGCAGTCACGAAAGATTTAAATCGAAATTTTACACAGTCGTTCATTAAAGTTGAAGGCGGTATAGTACTATAGTAATAGAGCAAGTGCAGAATCACTGCACCGGAATTGATAGCTTCAAAGCATTTAGCACGGAGCCCTTGAAAGTGCTGGGCCCGTAGCTCCTCCATATGTAGTAGCTACCACACATGTAGCTACTACACATGTTGTTTTATTTTTATTAGTTTATTATTTTATTATTTCTCTTCTACGTGACTTTACCGAAAGAACCATTAATGTTAAAACATTTATTAGGCCATTTAATTAACGACCCAAAGAGCGCGCATTCATAATTCATTATTTGAGCGTCTTAATTATTTAAGAAGAAGTCTGCGGCTCGAGCGAGTTCACCCCGCCACCTCGTGGTCCCTTGTGGACTCGCCGTCCGGGAGGGTGTCACAGGACACTGCTTGGTTCTACCCCAGAGGTCGCAACCAGGTACCCAATACCCGTACCCTACCCGATACCCGGCTACCGTTTGCGACCCTGGTGCAGCCGGGTACGGGTACGGGTAGGCCGTGAGTCACTGGTGAGTCACCGTTTGTCACTCATTTCCCAACGTCTTGTCTCTTCTCACAATTCAAGTTCTTAGAATCAACCCACCCGCGCCTGCAACATGGCTTCATCCCAGAGGTCGCAACCGGGTACCCGATACCCGTACCCTACCCGATACCCGACTACCCGTACCCGGCCGGGTAGCCGTGAGTCACCGGTGAGTAACCGTTTGTCACTCATTTCGGGTAGGGTACGGGTAGGGTACGGGTAGGGTACGGGTACCCATACCCTGCCGGGTACGGGTAGCGTACGGGTACCCGGCCGGGTGCGAGTACCCATTTGAGACCCTGGTGCGGCCGGGTACGGGTACGGGTAAGGAATCCCTGCAGTAACGAAAGCTTTAAATCGAAAATAATCAAAACCCGTTTGCAACCTCTATTCTACCCACTGCTGGATGGAAGGGAAGCCCTCCCCTGTCCCACAATCGGTAGTGGAGGGGGATGGGGGGGGTAGTTTGACCATACTTCACCCACGCTAGCCAATGCGTGGTGAAGAAGGTGGAGGGGGGATGGCATCAGTGGTGTTGTGACTACATTATCAGTGGTGTAGTGACTACATTATCAGTGGTGTAGTGACTACATTATCAGTGGTGTAGTGACTACATTATCAGTGGTGTAGTAACTACATTATCAGTGGTGTAGTGACTACATTATCAGTGGTGTAGTGACTACATTATCAGTGGTGTAGTGACTACATTATCAGTGGTGTAGTAACTACATTATCAGTGGCGTAGTGATTACATTATCAGTGGTGTAGTGACTACATTATCAGTGGTGTAGTGACTACATTATCAGTGGTGTAGTGACTACATTATCAGTGGTGTAGTGACTACATTATCAGTGGCGTAGTTACTACATTATCAGTGGCGTAGTGACTACATTATCAGTGGCGTAGTTACTACATTATCAGTGGCGTAGTGACTACATTATCAGTGGCTTAGTAACTACATTATCAGTGGCGTAGTAACTACATTATCAGTGGTGTAGTGACTACATTATCAGTGGTGTAGTGACTACATTATCAGTGACGTAGTGACTACATTATCAGTGGTGTAGTGACTACATTATCAGTGGCGTAGTAACTACATTATCAGTGGCATAGTGACTACATTATCAGTGGTGTAGTGACTACACTATCAGTGGCGTAGTAACTACATTATCGGTGGCGTAGTGACTACACTATCAGTGGCGTAGTAACTACATTATCAGTGGTGTAGTGACTACATTATCAGTGGCGTAGAAACTACATTATCAGTGGTGTAGTGACTACATCATCAGTGGTGTAGTAACTACATTATCAGTGACGTAGTAACTACATTATCAGTGGCGTAGTAACTACATTATCAGTGGTGTAGTGACTACATTATCAGTGGCGTAGTAACTACATTATCAGTGGTGTAGTGACTACATCATCAGTGGTGTAGTAACTACATTATCAGTGACGTAGTAACTACATTATCAGTGGTGTAGTGACTACATTATCAGTGGTTTAGTAACTACATTATCAGTGACGTAGTAACTACATTATCAGTGGCGTAGTGACTACATTATCAGTGGTGTAGTAACTACATTATCAGTGGTGTAGTAACTACATTATCAGTGGTGTAGTAACTACATTATCAGTGGCGTAGTAACTACATTATCAGTGGCGTAGTAACTACATTATCAGTGGCGTAGTAACTACATTATCAGTGGTGTAGTAACTACATTATCAGTGGTGTAGTGACTACATTATCAGTGGTGTAGTAACTACATTATCAGTGGCGTAGTGACTACATTGTCAGTGGTGTAGTGACTACATTATCAGTGGTGTAGTAACTACATTATCAGTGGTATAGTAACTACATTATCAGTGGCGTAGTAACTACATTATCAGTGGCGTAGTGACTACATTATCAGTGGCATAGTGACTACATTTTCGGTGACGTAGTAACTACATTATCAGTGGCGTAGTAACTACATTATCAGTGGCGTAGTAACTACATTATCAGTGGCATAGTGACTACATTTTCGGTGACGTAGTAACTACATTATCAGTGGCGTAGTTACTACATTATCAGTGGCGTAGTGACTACATTATCAGTGTAGTAACTACACTATCAGTGACGTAGTTACTACACTATCAGTGGCGTAGTGACTACATTATCAGTGTAGTAACTACACTATCAGTGACGTAGTTACTACACTATCAGTGGCGTAGTGACTACATTATCAGTGGCGTAGTGACTACATTATCAGCTCAGAAGGGCGGAGGGGGGGGTGCACCAATCGGTCAGGGTGAGGGACCCCCAATACCCTTCTTTGCCGAATCGCAGCATCATAAGGGGCCGTCCATAAATGACGTCACGCGATTTTGGACGATTTTTGACCCCCCCCCCCCTTCGTCACACGGCGTCACAAAAAGTCAGACCCCCCCCCTCAAATATGACGTCACAAAGCTCTCCCCCCCCCCCCCAAAAAAAAAAATATAAAACATGCTTCAAATCGCTTTAAACTATTGTCATTGTAGTGCGTATTTAATGTGGCGCTGCACTCTGATGATGTAGGAGAAAACATTTATTAAAAAGTCTATTTAATTAAGTAGAACGTGTTGTCTATATTAATTTAAAGTTGCGCATTTTGATGTAACGTCATTTATGGACGGCCCCCTAATGTTAAATCTCAACATCGCATTAGTCCGCGCACTGCTCCACGTTCTTTATTTCATTAGATCAACCCCGTCAATTAGATTTAAATTTGCGCTTTGAATGCCGGTAAAGTGAAACAACAACGGAGCAGAGAGCTCCGTTCCTGGGATATTCATCTAATTCGAAGAAGAAAGCCCCCCCCCCCCCCCCCCCCGTCAATCAGATTTCAAAGAGGTAACGACGACTACTACGGCGCAGTCGTGGAGGCAGCTTCTCGCGACGATGGAGAGCGCCCCCCAACCCCCCCCCCCCTTTCATTCAAATCTTTCTCTAAGATTCGAAACCTAATGGCAGTGGCCACACGATAAAAATGTACACACCATGGTCAATCCACTGCTGGATGAAGCCCCCCCCCCCAATCCACCACCAGCCATGGTCAATCCACTGCTGGATGAAGCCCCCCCCCCATCCACCACAGCCATGGTCAATCCACTGCTGGATGAAGGCTTTCCCAATCCACCACCAGCCATGGTCAATCAACTGGTGGATGAGGCCTCCCCAATCCACCACCAGCCATGGTCAATCCACTGGTGGATGAAGGCTTTCCCAATCCACCACCAGCCAGGGTCAATCCACTGCTGGATGAGGCCTCCCCAATCCACCACCAGCCATGGCCAATCCACTGGTGGATGAAGTTCCCCCCCCCCAATCCACCACCAGCCATGGTCAATCCACTGCTGGATGAAGCCCCCCCCCCAATTCACCACCAGCCATGGCCAATCCACTGCTGGATGAAGCCCCCCCCCCCCCCAATCCACCACCAGCCATGGCCAATCCACTGCTGGATGAAGCCCCCCCCCCCCAATCCACCACCAGCCATGGCCAATCAACTGCTGGATGAAGCCGCCCCCCCAATCCACCACCAGCCATGGCCAATCCACTGCTGGATGAAGCCCCCCCCCCCAATCCACCACCAGCCATGGCCAATCAACTGCTGGATGAAGCCCCCCCCCAATCCACCACCAGCCATGGTCAATCCACTGGTGGATGAAGCCCCCCCCCCAATCCACCACCAGCCATGGTCAATCAACTGCTGGATGAAGCCCCCCCCCCCCCCCAATCCACCACCAGCCATGGTCAATCTACTGCTGGATGAAGCCCCCCACTCCCAATCCACCACCAGCCATGGTCAATCAACTGCTGGATGAAGCCCCCCCCCCCCCCGCAATTCACCACCAGCCATGGTCAATCCACTGCTGGATGAAGCCCCCCCCCCAATCCACCACCAGCCATGGTCAATCAACTGCTGGATGAAGCCCCCCCCCCCCAATCCACCACCAGCCATGGTCAATCCACTGCTGGATGAAGCCCCCCCCCCCCAATCCACCACCAGCCATGGCCAATCCACTGGTGGATGAAGCCCCCCCCCCCAATTCACCACCAGCCATGGTCAATCCACTGCTGGATGAAGCCCCCCCCCCCCCCAATTCACCACCAGCCATGGTCAATCAACTGCTGGATGAAGGCTTTCCCAATCCACCACCAGCCATGGCCAATCAACTGCTGCATGAAGGCTTTCCCAATCGACCACCAGCCATGGCCAATCCACTGCTGCATGAAGGCCTCCCCAATCCACCACCAGCCATGGCCAATCAACTGCTGGATGAAGCCCCCCCCCCCAATCCACCACCAGCCATGGCCAATCCACTGCTGGATGAAGCCCCCCCCCCCCAATCCACCACCAGCCATGGCCAATCAACTGCTGGATGAGGCCTCCCCAATCCACCACCAGCCATGGCCAATCAACTGCTGTATGAGGCCTCCTCAATCCACCACCAGCCATGGCCAATCCACTCGTGGATGAAGGCTTTCCCAATCCACCACCAGCCATGGTCAATCTACTGCTGGATGAAGGCTTTCCCAATCGACCACCAGCCATGGTCAATCCACTGCTGCATGAAGGCCTCCACAATCCACCACCAGCCATGGCCAATCCACTGGTGGATGAAGCCTTTCCCAATCCACCACCAGCCATGGTCAATCCACTGCTGCATGAAGGCCTCCCCAATCCACCACCAGCCATGGCCAATCCACTGGTGGATGAAGCCTTTCCCAATCCACCACCAGCCATGGTCAATCCACTGCTGGATGAAGCCCCCCCCCCCCCAATCCACCACCAGCCATGGTCAATCCACTGCTGGATGAAGCCCCCCCCCAATCCACCACCAGCCATGGCCAATCCACTGCTGGATGAAGCCCCCCCCCCCCAATCCACCACCAGCCATGGTCAATCCACTGCTGGATGAAGCCCCCCAATCCACCACCAGCCATGGCCAATCAACTGCTGGATGAGGCCTCCCCAATCCACCACCAGCCATGGCCAATCCACTGGTGGATGAGGCCTCCCCAATCCACCACCAGCCATGGCCAATCCACTGGTGGATGAGGCCTCCCCAATCCACCACCAGCCATGGCCAATCAACTGCTGGATGAGGCCTCCCCAATCCACCACCAGCCATGGCCAATCCACTGGTGGATGAGGCCTCCCCAATCCACCACCAGCCATGGCCAATCCACTGGTGGATGAGGCCTCCCCAATCCACCACCAGCCATGGCCAATCCACTGGTGGATGAAGGCTTTCCCACGCCCAGAGACCTAACGCTGTCTCTCTCTCTCTCTCTCGCCCACTGCTCATTAACACAGGGGACTGAAATGTTGAATCAGTTATCCACCGTCGGCTCGCGGCATCAATAAAATGATCTGAGCGGGGGCTCACCACGTGCGAGCCGTTTAAGTTTGAGTCTTGATTGAATCCGACCAAATCTTTACCAAGCTGCGCCGCCCACGGGCCTGATGAGAGCAACGTGGAAGAAGATTCGTCTCAATCACATCCATCACAGGACTGGGGTGGGGGGAGGAGGGGGGTGGAGAAAATGTCTCAAGGCTTGATTTGAAACTTTCGTGACTGCAGGAATCCATACTCGTTGGTTCTTTCGGTAAAGTCACGTAGGTAGAAATTAAAATAAATCACGACGTTTCTGGCGCAACACAAGCGTCCGTCATCAGGTAGGGAAGCATGGTCTACTGCTGATGCAGACTGTTGCTTGTGTAGCAATCGAAACGTCGTAGTTACTACGTCACTCATAATGTAGTCACTATGCCACTGATGATGTATTTACTACAACACTGATAATGTAGTTACTAAAAAAGAGGGATGACATTGTCATCCTCTCAGCCGACAAAGGCAATGCCACTGTCATCATGGACAAAATAGAATGCAACAACAAAATTCAAGAACTACTCAACGATGGCAGCTATACAAAAATAAAAAGAGACCCCACCAACAGCCTCGTCTCCAAAACCAACAACATCATTTCTGCTTCAACCGCATTAATTGATCAGACCAAACAGTTCTCGTTGAAACCTTCTGCAGCCAGGCCACCAAGATTGTACGGCTTGCCAAAGATACATAAAGAAGATACACCTCTTCGTCCCATTGTCTCTACTATCAACTCCCCCACTTACAAACTGGCTCGTTTTTTGTCCGAAATCCTACGGCCTTTCACTGGAAAAACCACCTCTGCAGTACTAAACTCTACTGACCTGGTATCGACAATCAAGGGGATTGCCCTGTCCCCAGACGACCTGCTTGTCAGTTTTGATGTGGTTTCCTTGTTCACCAAGGTGCCTGTGCCTGACACCATCGCAATCATTGAAGACTTGGTTCATCAAGGAC
The DNA here is from genome assembly GCF_015708825.2 of Lethenteron reissneri. NCBI lineage: Eukaryota > Metazoa > Chordata > Hyperoartia > Petromyzontiformes > Petromyzontidae > Lethenteron > Lethenteron reissneri. Next base: position 6,876,807 of record NC_083833.1, on the reverse strand, counting down.
TGAATGCTGGGGTACCCCCCCTGGTGAGACACTGCTTAACCAATACATACTTCACCTGGAATGGAACCTTCTACAAGCAAATTGAGGGCACCCCAATGGGCTCCCCCCTATCTCCGGTTGTAGCCAACATCTTCATGGAGAAATTTGAGACGGACGCCATCCAGACTGCCACTCTACGCCCGACCTTATGGAAGAGGTACGTAGACGACACTTTTGTCATCTGGCCACATGGCCGGCCTGCTCTAGACCAATTTCTCGACCACATCAATTCCATACACCCAGCCATCAGATTCACCATGGAAGTCGAAAATGATGGCAAGCTACCCTTTTTGGATGTCCTAATCAAAAGGAGACCTGATGGTTCAATGAGCCACTCTGTCTACAGGAAAGCCACCCACACGGATGCTTATCTAAAACCGGATTCCCACCACCATCCATCCCAGAAGAATTCCCTCATCAAGACTCTATATCATAGAGCCCAATGCATCTCCGACCATGAACACATTTCCAGTGAACTCAAACACGTACGCCAAGCTCTTAAGGCTAATGGTTACTCCGACTACACAATCCGCAAAGCCATCACTCCAACCATCAAGAAGGATCCTGTTGAGGAGCCTTTCAAGACCATCACCTTACCCTACATTGCTGGGGTCACAAAAAAGATCTCCAAAATCCTGATTAAACACAAGATCCAGGTCCGATTCAACACAGTACATAAAATCCGTGATCTGGTACCGTCTGTAAAAGATGTGGTTCCAGACATACAGTACCCTGGCGTCTACAAACTAAGTTGCCTCTGTGGTAGCAGTTACATTGGGGAAACCAAACGACATGTCTCGGACCGCATCCGTGAACATAAAGCTGACCTGAAACACGGTAGGACAAACACCTCAGCCGTGGCAGATCACTGTTACAACTCAGTGGGCTCACATGACATTGACTTCTCCAAGACAGAGGTTCTCTGCAAGCCATCTGGCTATCATGAGAGATTCGTTCATGAGGCGATCCACATATACAAACACAGAGACAATTTTTACCGAGAAGATGGATTCTGGCTTAGCAATCACTGGAAGGACGTAATAAACCATTTTGATACACATTAGGGTGGGTAGAATAACACATAGTGTTATAGCAATACAGTATGTAATTTAATGTTGGGTTTGCCTATGGCAGTATATAGTACGGTATAGACGCGTGTGATGTAAGAGAATAAAGTTTAGATGGAAGCATATTATATAATTTTTTACAACGTAGAAATTTTTTTATGTATTACTTACTGTTAGTAACTCAACTTATTGTAGAGTATAGTAAGTATACTGATGATGCTATGTAGTTTATACTTTAGTTTGTTATGCAGTTTATACTTTAGTTTTTTACGTGGTTGTTTAGTAACTGCAGCTACATACTATTAACATTCCTTTCCTTTGTTAATGCTACCCCCTCCCCCCCTTTGATGCTGCTAATCCTGCATAATGCACGGGCATAGTATTGATTTGGAACCCCCCCCCCCCGCCCACCTCCTACGCATTTTCCATATGCTGAATTCCTCTTGATATGCAAATTATTTTGTTTAGGCGCTCTTCTTCCCACCTCCCCCCCTCTAACCCAGCTTAAATATACGCTCCAAGTTTGGTGGTGCTGCATTCTTCGCCTGAGGACGGCTGCTTGCGTTGTGGCCGAAACGTCGTGAGAATTTTTTATTATGTTTTATTTTTATTATTTTATTACTTCCCTTCTACGTGACTTTACCGAAAGAACCAAGAAGATGAATCCCTGCAGTCACGAAAGCTTTAAATCGAAATACTACACCACTGATAATGTAGTCACTACACCACTGATAATGTAGTCACTACACCACTGATGATGTAGTTACTACGCCACTGATAATGTAGTCACTACACCACTGATGATGTAGTTACTACGCCACTGATAATGTAGTTACTACACCACTGATAATGTAGTTACTACACCACTGATAATGTAGTTACTACACCACTGATAATATAGTTACTACACCACTGGTAATGTAGTTACTACACCACTAATAATGTAGTTACTACACCACTGATAATGTAGTTACTACACCACTGATAATGTAGTTACTACACCACTGATAATGTAGTTACTACGCCACTGACAATGTAGTTACTACACCACTGATAATGTAGTTTCTACGCCACTGATAATGTAGTTACTACACCACTGATAATGTAGTTATTACGCCACTGATAATGTAGTTACTAAGCCACTGATAATGTAGTTACTAAGCCACTGATAATGTAGTTACTACACCACTGATAATGTAGTTACTACACCACTGATAATGTAGATACTACACCACTGATAATGTAGTTACTACGCCACTGATAATGTAGTTACTACACCACTGATAATGTAGTTACTACACCACTGATAATGTAGTCACTACACCACTGACAATGTAGTTACTACACCACTGATAATGTAGTTACTACACCACTGATAATGTAGTTACTACACCACTAATAATGTAGTTACTACACCACTGATAATGTAGATACTACACCACTGATAATGTAGTTACTACACCACTGATAATGTAGTTACTACACCACTGATAATGTAGTTACTACGCCACTAATAATGTCGTTACTACAGCACTGATAATGTAGTTACTACACCACTGATAATGTAGATACTACACCACTGATAATGTAGTTACTACACCACTGATAATGTAGTTACTACACCACTGATAATGTAGTTACTACGCCACTAATAATGTCGTTACTACAGCACTGATAATGTAGATACTACACCACTGATAATGTAGCTACAACACCAATGCTAAAGGAGTCACTACGCCACTGATAATGTAGTTACTACGCCACTGATAATGTAGTTACTACGCCACTGATAATGTAGCCACTACACCAATGCTAAAGGAGTCACTACGCCACTAATAATGTAGTTACTACGCCACTGATAATGTAGTTACTACACCACTGATAATGTAGTTACTACGCCACTGATAATGTAGTCACTACACCACTAATAATGTAGTCACTACGCCACTGATAATGTCGTCACTACACCACTGATAATGTAGTCACTACACCACTGATAATGTAGTCACTACACCACTGATAATGTAGTTACTACACCACTGATAATGTAGTCACTACGCCACTGATAATGTCGTCACTACACCACTGATAATGTAGTTACTACACCACTGATAATGTAGTTACTACACCACTGATAATGTAGTTACTACACCACTGAAAATGTAGTCACTACACCACTGATAATGTAGTCACTACGCCACTGATAATGTCGTCACTACACCACTGATAATGTCGTTACTACACCACTGAAAATGTAGTCACTACACCACTGATAATGTAGTCACTACGCCACTGATAATGTAGTTACTACACCACTGATAATGTAGTTACTACACCACTGAAAATGTAGTCACTACACCACTGATAATGTAGTCACTACGCCACTGATAATGTCGTTACTACACCACTGATAATGTAGTTACTACACCACTGATAATGTAGTTACTACGCCACTGATAATGTAGTTACTACGCCACTGATAATGTAGTTACTACACCACTGATAATGTAGTTACTACGCCACTGATAATGTAGTTACTACACCACTGATAATGTCGTTACTACGCCACTGATAATGTAGTTACTACACCACTGATAATGTAGTTACTACGCCACTGATAATGTCGTTACTACGTCACTGATAATGTAGTTACTACGTCACTGATAATGTAGTTACTACGCCACTGATAATGTAGTTACTACACCACTGATAATGTAGTTACTACGTCACTGATAATGTAGTTACTACACCACTGATAATGTAGTCACTACACCACTGATAATGTAGTTACTACACCACTGATAATGTAGTTACTACACCACTGATAATGTAGTTACTACACCACTGATAATGTAGTTACTACACCACTGATAATGTAGTCACTACACCACTGATAATGTAGTTACTACGCCACTGATAATGTAGTTACTACACCACTGATAATGTAGTCACTTCACCACTGATAATGTAGTCACTTCACCACTGATAATGTAGTTACTACACCACTGATAATGTAGTCACTACGCCACTGATAATGTAGTTACTACACCACTGATAATGTAGTCACTACTCCACTGATAATGTAGTTACTACACCACTAATAATGTAGCTATTACGCCACTGATAATGTAGTTAATACGTCACTGGCACTTCCCCCATCTCAATCCTGATTTTCACAAAGACAAGCACACATGCACACACAACAACAACCGCCTTCCGCCACTAAGGCGGTGACGTCACCACGACGCTTGTGCCAGGCCATGTGCACCTTGAGACCACGTTAAGTGTCGAACGCCCGCTGGCAGGAGGTCACGGGGCAGACCCAGCAGGTGCCAAAGGGTCGACTGACTGAGATGACCGAGATGCACTACCTGTGCCCCCTACTGTGCCAACTTGCTGTGCTCTAGCCGAACAAAAGCTGTTTAGGCATGCGGTGGCTGGGCATGCGGGCTACATGACCCAGCCAACGCAGTCTTGCCTGCCGGAGGAGCTCACCGATGGGACTTTGCCCAGATCTTTCAAGGATTTGTGAGCTCCTCACACAATCCAGCCTGGTTAAACCCAGGATGGATCGTAGGCAGGCCAGCCTAAATGTTTCCAACCGGCGAAGATGGGGGGGTCACACGCGCACACACACACGCACACACACGCTCACGCACACGCACACACACACCACGCACACGCACACACACGCGCACACACACACGCACACACACAAGCACATACACACACGCACACACACACGCACACACACACGCACACACGCACACACACCACACACGCACATACACACACGCACACACACATGCGCACACACGCACACGCGCGCACATACACACGCACACACGCACACACGCAAACGCGCGCACACACACACGCACACACACGCGCACACACGCGCACACACACACCACACACACCACGCACACACACACACGCACACACGCACCACACACACGCACATACACACACACACCCACACGCACACACACGCAAACACATACACGCACACACACACACGCACATACACACGCGCACACACCACACACGCACATACACACACGCACACACACGCACACACGCACACACGCACACACGCACACACGCACACACACACGCACACACACACGCACACACACCACACGCACACACCACACACACCACACACATGCACACACACGCACACACACACACATACACCACACACACGCACACACACGCGCGCACACACGCACACACACGCACACACGCACACACACGCAGACACACACTACACACATGCACATACACACGCACATGCACACACGCACACACACACACACGCAGACACACACACACGCACACACACACGCACACACACACGCACATACACACGCCACACACACCACACACACGCACGCGCACACACGCACACACACACGCACACACACATACACACGCACACACACACGCGCACACACGCACGCGCGAGTTTAATTCGTTCCCAGGCTTTGCAACCAACTCGATGTTTGTTATTTTGCCGCCCGCGCCGCGCCGAATCCCCCCCTCCTCGTGTCGAGTCACCGCGCGAATCGAGCGAGCGGCGGATTTTAATTTGGGCTCCGAGATTCAATTAAACTCGCGACCCATTTGCACCTGGGAGGTGGTGGAGGCGAAGGGGAGAGGGGACGGAGGGTGGTGGAGAGACGGGGAGGGACGGGGTAGAAATTCTGAATCAGAGGTCGCAAACGGGGTTTGATTCCTTACCCGTACCCGGCCGCACCAGGGTCGCAAACGGGTACCCGTACCCGTACCCGGCCGGCTACGGGTAAGGTACGGGTATCGGGTACCTGATTGCGACCTCTGGGATGAAGCCATGTTGCAGGCGTGGGTGGGTTGATTCTAGGAACTTGAATTGTGAGAAGAGACGAGACGTTGGGAAATGAGTGGTAAACGGTGACTCACCAGTGACTCACGGCCTACCCGTACCCGGCCGCACCAGGGTCGCAAACGGGTACCCGTACCCGGCCGAGTACGGGTAGCCGGGTATCGGGTCGGGTACGGGTATCGGGTACCCGGTTGCGACCTCTGCTCTGAATGTGAAACCGTTGCAGAGATGTGCGGCGTTGTTGTTGTTGCGATTTTGGGGATGAGAGGCGGTGATTGGAGGCAACTGAGGGTTGGGGAAGTCTATGGGGGGATGGGAGGCGCTGGATGGATATGAGGGAGGGATGAGAGAGAGCGAAAAAGGGATGGGTGAGTCGGGGAGGGATTGGAGGGATGGAATGGATCGATAGGGATTGGAGGGATGGGAGGGATGAAAGGAATGGGAGGGATTGAGTCGGTCGAGAGGGATGAGTGGGATTGTGAGGGATCAGACGGATGAGAGGGTCGGGAGGGATGAGATGAGTGGGAGGGATGGAACCTCAATGAGGCGTGGGAGGGTAATGAGGGTGGAGAAGTATGAGAGAGGGATTAGAGCAGTGGTTCTTCACCTGGGTTCGATCGAACCCCAGGGGTTCGGTGAGTCAGTCTCAGGGGTTCGGCGGAGGTTAAGACACACACCCGACTCGTATGATTGTGCACCAGTAAAACATGAATTTGAAAAAATCATATTTTATTTTTCCAATTAATAAGGGTTCGGTGAATGCGCATATGAAACTGGTGGGGTTCGGTACCTCCAAAAAGGTTAAGATTAAGATTAAAGAGATTAAAGGGATGCAAGGGGACAGGCATCGGCGGGGGGGGGGGGGGGGTCCCTCGATCCTTACTGGACACACAAATGAATGAATGAATGAGTGAGCGAGCGCATTAATTGTTGGGGCTCCCACGGAATGAATGAATGAACGAACGAGTGAGCGAGCCAATGGATCGGGATTATTGTTGGATCCTGCGGCTTAGAGGTTAGAGCGGATGGGCTGTCACTCCCAGATCCTGAGTTGAAATGCAAGTTCCATGCGCTTGTGACTAAACCTGGTTACCAATGACTTACACACGCATATATGTTGTACATAGTACTCATACAGAGACACACAGGAATACATAGAGACCCATAGACTCACATAGAGACCCGTAGACTCACGCAGAGACCCGTAGACTCACATAGAGACCCATAGACTCACATAGAGACCCATAGACTTACACAGAGACCCATAGACTCACACAGAGACCCATAGACTCACACAAAGACCCATAGACTCACATAGAGACCCGTAGACTCACGCATAGACCCGTAGACTCACATAGAGACCCACAGACTCACATAGAGACCCATAAACTCACACAGAGACCCGTAGACTCGTGCAGAGACCCGTAGACTCATATAGAGACCCGTAGACTCACACACAGACCCATAGACTCACACAGAGACCCGTAAACTCACATATAGACCGTAGACTCACCCAGAGACCCACAGACTCACACAGAGACCCGTAGACTCACATAAAGACACATAAACTCACACAGAGACCAATAGACTCACCCAGAGACCCGTAGACTCACCCAGAGACCCGTAGACTCACACCGAGACCCATAGACTCACACAGAGACCCTTAGACTCACACAGAGACCCATAGACTAACACAGAGACCCGTAGACTCACACAGAGACCCATAGACTTACATAGAGACCCGTAGACTCACATAGAAACCCGTAGACTCACCCAGAGACCCGGAGACTCATCCAGAGACCCGTAGACTCCCACAGAGACCCATAGACTCACACAGAGACCCGTAGACTCACACAGAGACCCGTAGACTCACACAGAGACCCGTAGACTCACACAGAGACCCATAGACTCACATAGAGACCCGTAGACTCACATAGAAACCCGTAGACTCACCCAGAGACCCATAGACTCATCCAGAGACCCGTAGACTCACACAGAGACCCATGACTCACACAGAGACCGTGTAGACTCACGCATAGACCCGTAGACTCACATAGAGACTCACATAGAGACCCATAAACTCACACAGAGACCCGTAGACTCGTGCAGAGACCCGTAGACTCATATAGAGACCCGTAGACTCACACACAGACCCATAGACTCACACAGAGACCTGTAAACTCACATATAGACCATAGACTCACCCAGAGACCCACAGACTCACACAGAGACCCGTAGACTCACATAGAGACACATAGACTCACACAGAGACCAATAGACTCACCCAGAGACCCGTAGACTCACCCAGAGACCCGTAGACTCACACAGAGACGCATAGACTCACACAGAGACCCATAGACTAACACAGAGACCCGTAGACTCACACAGAGACCCATAGACTCACATAGAGACCCGTAGACTCACATAGAAACCCGTAGACTCACCCAGAGACCCGTAGACTCACACAGAGACCCGTAGACTCACACAGAGACCCGTAGACTCACACAGAGACCCGTAGACTCACATAGAGACCCGTAGACTCACATAGAAACCCGTAGACTCACCCAGAGACCCGTAGACTCATCCAGAGACCCGTAGACTCACACAGAGACCCATAGACTCACACAGAGACCCGTAGACTCACACAGAGACCCGTAGACTCACATAGAGACCCGTAGACTCACGCATAGACCCGTAGACTCACATAGAGACCCACAGACTCACATAGAGACCCATAAACTCACACAGAGACCCGTAGACTCGTGCAGAGACCCGTAGACTCATATAGAGACCCGTAGACTCACACACAGACCCATAGACTCACACAGAGACCCGTAAACTCACATATAGACCGTAGACTCACCCAGAGACCCACAGACTCACACAGAGACCCGTAGACTCACATAGAGACACATAAACTCACACAGAGACCAATAGACTCACCCAGAGACCCGTAGACTCACCCAGAGACCCGTAGACTCACACCGAGACCCATAGACTCACACAGAGACCCTTAGACTCACACAGAGACCCATAGACTAACACAGAGACCCGTAGACTCACACAGAGACCCATAGACTTACATAGAGACCCGTAGACTCACATAGAAACCCGTAGACTCACCCAGAGACCCGGAGACTCATCCAGAGACCCGTAGACGCCCACAGAGACCCATAGACTCACACAGAGACCCGTAGACTCACACAGAGACCCGTAGACTCACACAGAGACCCGTAGACTCACACAGAGACCCATAGACTCACATAGAGACCCGTAGACTCACATAGAAACCCGTAGACTCACCCAGAGACCCATAGACTCATCCAGAGACCCGTAGACTCACACAGAGACCCATGACTCACACAGAGACCCGTAGACTCACGCATAGACCCGTAGACTCACATAGAGACTCACATAGAGACCCATAAACTCACACAGAGACCCGTAGACTCGTGCAGAGACCCGTAGACTCATATAGAGACCCGTAGACTCACACACAGACCCATAGACTCACACAGAGACCTGTAAACTCACATATAGACCGTAGACTCACCCAGAGACCCACAGACTCACACAGAGACCCGTAGACTCACATAGAGACACATAGACTCACACAGAGACCAATAGACTCACCCAGAGACCCGTAGACTCACCCAGAGACCCGTAGACTCACACAGAGACCCATAGACTCACACAGAGACCCTTAGACTCACACAGAGACCCGTAGACTCACACAGAGACCCATAGACTCACATAGAGACCCGTAGACTCACATAGAAACCCGTAGACTCACCCAGAGACCCGTAGACTCACACAGAGACCCGTAGACTCACACAGAGACCCGTAGACTCACACAGAGACCCGTAGACTCACATAGAGACCCGTAGACTCACATAGAAACCCGTAGACTCACCCAGAGACCCGTAGACTCATCCAGAGACCCGTAGACTCACACAGAGACCCGTAGACTCACACAGAGACCCGTAGACTCACACAGAGACCCGTAGACTCACACAGAGACTCGTAGACTCACCCACAGACCCGTAGACTCATCCAGAGACCCGTAGACTCACACAGAGACCCGTAGACTCACACAGAGACCCGTAGACTCACACAGAGACCCGTAGACTCACACAGAGACCCACAAACTCACACAGAAACCCATATACTCACACAGAGACCCGTAGACTCACATAGAGACCCATAGACTCACATAGAGACTCGTAGACTCACACAGAGACCCGTAGACTCACACAGAGACCCGTAGACTCACACAGAGACCCATAGACTCACATAGAGACCCGTAGACTCACACAGAGACCTGTAGACTCACACAGAGACCCATAGACTCACATAAAGACCCGTAGACTCATATAGAGACCCGTAGACTCACACAGATACCCGTAGACTCACACAGAGACCCATAGACTCTCATATAAAGACCCGTAGACTCACATAGAGACCCGTAGTCTCACACAGAGACCCGTAGAATCACACAGAGACCCATAAAGTCACCCAGAGACCCGTAGACTCACACAGAGACCCGTAGACTCACACAAAGACCCATAGACTCACACGGACTGAGTTGTGATAGAAACCGAGGTTCTCAAGGGTAGTGAGTTGATTGTGTCAGTCCAGTCAAAGGTCACCCGTGTAGCCTTCACCGACTGTTGAGGCAAGTGCTGAGAGCGAGTAGCGCTGTGTAGGCCGGCATGGCACACCAGGTGGAGGTGGCCAGCACCCCACGCCCGACCGCCTTTGTCTCCCCTGGTGGCGATGTTTTCACATCGCAGCAGGTACTCATTTGAGGCTGAGTCGACCTAGCGGAGGTCCAGGACCGTTACAGATAATCGTCACCGGTGGTGGTGGCGGTGAGCGGGAATCGATCTCTGGTCACCGGGTCCGTAGCGCAGCGTAGCGCTAATAACCACTGCACTAACGCCTCCTAACAACTACGCACACACACCACACACTCCACACACACACACCACAAACCACACACACCACACACACACACACCACACACACACCACACACATACACCACAGACACCACACACCACACACCACATACACCACACACACACACCACACACACCACGCGCACACCACAAGCCACACACACCACACACACACCACACAGCACATACACCACACACACCACACACACACCACACACACACACCACGCACACACACCACGCACACCACACACACACACCACACACACACCACACACACCACACACACACCACACAAACCACACACACACCACATACACACCACATACACCACACACACCACACACACACCACACACACACACCACGCACACACACCACGCACACCACACACACACCACACACACACCACACACACACCACACACACACCACACAAACCACACACACACCACATACACCACACACACACACATCATACACCACACACACACCACATACACACCACACACACAAACCACACACGCCACACACACCACAGACACACGCCACACACACCACACACACCACACACACACCACACACACCACACACACACATCCACACACACACCCCACATACACACCACACACACATCAAACACACACACCATACACCCCACACACACACACCACACACACACACACCACACACACACCACACACACCACACACACAACACACACACCACACACACACCACACACAACACACACACACACCACACACAACACACGCACACCACACACACACCACACACACACCACACACACACACCACACCCACCATAGACACCACACACACCACACACACCACACAAACCACACACCACACACACACCACACACACCACACAAACCACACAAACCACACACACCACACACACACCACACACACCACACACACACCACACACATACACACCACACCACACACACCACACACACCCCACACACACCAAACACACACACCACACCCACCACACACACCACACACGCCACACACACCCCACACACACACCACATACACACCACACACCACACTACACACACCACACACACCACCACACGCACACCACACGCACACCACACGCACACCACACACACACACCACACACACACCACACACACACACAACACACACCCCCACACACCCCACACACCCCCACACACACCCCACACACACCACACACACCACACACACGCACAACCCTCTCTCCATTCGCCGCTTCCTGCAGGGCCACGCCATTGGCTGCATGCTGCAGGGTTCGAGCGTGGCTATGGGGGAGAAGGAGGGAGGCGAGGGAGGGAGAGAAGAGAAGGAGGAGGAGGAGTAGGAGGTGTGATCTCGGGATATAAACACAGGCGAGACGGTTGAGAAGCCCCCGAGCAAAACCATCTCAGCGTCGCGACTGGCACGACATCTCAGCACCAGAGCGACAATTTGTGACTCGCTTGGGCTGGTACGTGCGGGCGTGTGCGTGTGTGTGTGCATTTGTGTCATTGTGTGTGTGTGTCACAACGTCTGTGTGTGTGTCTGCGTGCGTGTCGCCACTAGGGAGACAAAGGCGGCCGGGCGTGGTGCTGGTCACCACCGTGTGTGCAGTGCCGGCCTTTATCGGGGCTACTCGCTAGCAGCACTTGGCCCTAGCAGTCTGTAAAGGCTATAGGGGGGATCTTTGTCTTTGTTATTGTGTGTATGTGTGTGTGTGTTCAAAGCATCCCTGTGTGTGTGCATGTCATAGTATTTGCGTGCCTCTGTGCGAGTGTGTGTGTCTGTAATAGTGTGGGGTGCTGTAGTGTAGCGGCATACACCAGTGACGATTAATTATCTGAACCGGTCCTGGGCCTCCCCTAGGTCGACTCAGCCTCAAATGAGTACCTGGTGCGATGTGGAAAAAAATCGCCACTGGGGAGACAAAGGCGGCCGGGCGTGGTGCAGGCCACCCACCGCCTCGAGTGCCGTACCGGCCTTCATAGGTGCTTGCTAACAGCACTTGCCCCAACAGTCTGTGGAGGCTACACGCGGGGGTCTTTGTAATTGTTTGTGTGTGTCATCACGTGTGTGTGTGTGCGTGTTGTTGTGCGTATGTTTGCGCGTGTGTCAAAGCGTCCGTGTCTGTGTGTGCGTGTCCTAGCATCCGTGTGCCTGTGCTCGAGAGAGTGTGTGTGTCTGTATTCATGTGGGGAGCGGTGGTGCAGCGGTTAGCGCTACGCTGCGCTACGAACCCAGCTGCCCCGAGTTTGATTCCCGCTCACGGCCACCAACACCACCAGTGACGATTATATGAACCGGTCCTACGCGTCCCCTAGGTCGACTTAGCCTCCCGGTGCGGTGTGTAAACATCGCCACTGGGGATACAAAGGTGACTGGGTGTGGTGCTGGCCACCGACCCCCCCCCCCCCCCCCCGTGCCGTTCTGGCCATCATTGATGCCACTCTATAACAGCACTTGCCCCAACAGTCTGTTAAATTTAGGCGATACAGCGGATCTGTGTGCGTCAGCATATGAACGTGTATCTGAATACGTATCTCAATGTTATGTTTTGTATATCATCTTGCGTGTCCGTCTGTTTCTGTGGGTGTCTGTGTGTATGTCAAAAAATGTTATCCTTGCTCCGGACGATGTCTCCCAAGTTTTGGACATTTGCACTTTGATCAACGTGTCTGTATCTTGTTCTCTGTCGGGAAGTCTTGAATCACCACCTCCTACATTCGGGCGTTTATTCTCACGATGGCCAATATGTCCAGGATCTAGATTGCCAGTGTTGAGGGCTGCTGCTGTTGCTGGTCACTACGAAGAGGGCTTCAGCAAGAGAGAGAGAGTTCGTGTCGTGTCGCTGTTCCTCCTGAAGAAAGGCAGGCCACAGCGGGTTTACTCGGCGGTCTGTTGTTTGCATGGCCACAGTCGCACGACCCTGGCTTTAACTCATCTGTACGAGTCTCTGTGCATCTCTATGAGTATTCATGTTTCCCTAGGTGTCTCTGATGGTTTATTAAATGATCGCATGGGTCACAGTCGTAACACTGTGGCTCGTGCCTTGAGATCTTCATTCATGAAGGAGACGCATGCATCGGCCCACGATTTTTTTAAAAAATATTCTACCCCATGAGTCGCCTTGTAGCTAAATTATCAGCTCAGGTAGGTGTGGCATTTGGGTCGGGTGGGGGGTCCAATATTTGCTTTGCGCGATTTTGCTGAAGCCAAAAGTTACTGCCCCAATGAAATTCAAACGTGGAACCGTAAACGAAATCATTCTCATATTTAAAAATAATAATAAATAAAAAATTCACCTTGTTTAATAAAACAATTTTTACACCGTTGTTGAAAACAAATCGCATGGTGGTTGTCAACGAGGGAGCCCCAACTCGTAGCTTTGGCCACGGTGGGTGGGGGGGGGCAAGGCACCCCCCTGCCCCCCACGCTCGTTACGTGACTGATTCACTCCGTCTACTACTCCGTGACTACGTTAACCACTTCCCCCCCACCCCCCACCCCCCACCCCCCACCCCACCCCCCACCCCCCCCCACCACCCACCCCCCACCCCCCCGTGGTCTTCGCACCTGATTGACTCACCAGTGACGACGTCACATTTACCCCCACCTCGATTTAAGACCACAATTCTGGCTATCGCCTGATGATGCTGGTAACGAATTGTAAACGTCGTGGGTTTTTACTCTCCGACACAACCGGTGTTCTCAACTAGTAACGAATTGTAAATGTCGTGAGGTTTTAATCTCCAACACACAACCGTCATGCTCAACGAGTAACGAATTGTAAATGTCGTGGGTTTTTATTTTCCACCACACAACCGTCATGCTCAACGAGTAACGAATTGTAATTGTCGTGGGGTTTACTTTCCAACATACAACCGTCATGCTCAACTAGTAACGAATTGTAAATGTCGTGGGGTTTTAATCTTCAACACACAACCGTCATGCTCAACTAGTAACGAATTGCCACGCTTTGTTCACGTGACAAACCTCACTAGTCGAACGTGCCGGCCGGTGGCGGATTTAACGACAACATTCACATTTGCGCGATCTAACCCAACAAAAACCTCGACTGTGGATGAAATCGGTCTCGAAAGCCTCACGACTGCTCCGCGTTGAACTCACCCCGTACCTCCTCTGTCTCATCTCTCCTCTCTCCAGCTCCCATACGACCTGACCACCCCCACCCCACGAGATGCCTGCGACCTCTGACCCCGCGTGGCCTCGGGCCGCGTTGTTGCGGTGCCGAGTGTTGGCCCTGGCGCTGTCCTTGGTACTGGCGGTGGGGCCCACGGGTCGGCCCGGGGTGGACGGCTGCTCCTGTGCCTCCAGCATGCACCCCCAGCAGGCGTTCTGCTCGGCAGATGTGGGTGAGCGAGCGAGCGAGCGAGCGTTGTTGATGTTGGTGGTGGTGGTGGTGTGGGGAGCGGTAGTGTAGTGGTTAGCGCGCTGCACTACGGACCTGGCCACCCGAGTTCGATTCCCGCTCACGGCAAACACCGGTGACGATTATCTGAACCGGTCCTGGGCCTCCCCTAGGTCGACTCAGCCTCAAATGAGTACCTGGTGCGGTGTGTAAACATCGGGTGGGTGGCCAACGTGGTGCTGGCCACCCACCCCCTCGTGTACCGTTCCGGCCTTCATAGGTGCTCGCTAACAGCACTTGCCCCTACAGTCTGTTAAGGCTATACGGGGGATCTTTTTTGGTGGTGCAGGTAGGCCTCGGCAAGGTAAGGTAATTGTACCCTTTTTACCGGGTAAAAGAGTAAAGGTGTCGACATGCCAAGGGGTAAGGGTAAAGGGTAGGGTAGAGTGATTGTATTGTGGTAGGGTAAAAGATAGGCTCGTTGCTTTTTACTTTTTACCTTGACTGCTAAAGGTAGCAGTAACTGCAGCTCCCTTTGATGCTGTTAATCCTGCATAATGCACATGCATATGCAGTACTAATCACATTCCTGCATTTCCCATAAATATGCTAAATTCCTGTTGATATGCAAATTCCTTTGTCAATGCGCCCAGCTTATATATATGCTCCAAGCCCGTGTGCTGTTTCATTCAGACTCTGTCGCCTCGACGGACCTGGTTTTCACCTGAGGACGGCTGCTTGCGTTGTGGCCGAAACGTCGTGAGAATTGTTTTATTATGTTTTATTTTTATTATTTTATTACTTCCCTTCTACGTGACTTTACCGAAAGAACCAAGAAGATGATTATATTGTGGTAAGGTAAAAGGTAGGGTAAAGGTAGGCTCGTTGTTTTTACACTTTTACCTTGCCGAGGCATAGGTGCAGAGGTGGCGAATGTGCACCATGTTGGTACTGTAGGGGGTACAGCTGCTGGTGGCGCATCTACCGGTCATCTCAGTCAGCCAACCCGTGGCACCTGCTGCGTCTGTCCCGAGACCTTCTGTCAGCGAGCCTTCGGCCCTTCACGTGGCAGCCTCAGAGTGCACCTGGCCTGGCACAGGTGTCGTGGTGGCGTCACCGTCACTTCGTGGCGAATGGCCGGGTTCATCTTTTGGTTCTTTCGGTGAAGTCACGTAGAAGGGAAATAATAAAATAATAAAAATAAAACATAATAAAATCATCTTCTTGGTTATTTCGGTAAAGTCACGTAGAAGGGAAATAATAAAAAAATAAAAATAAAACATTATAAAATAATCTTCTTGGTTATTTCGGTAAAGTCACGTAGAAGGGAAATAATAAAACAATAAAAATAAAACATAATATAATAATCTTCTTGGTTCTTTCGGTAAAGTCACGTAGAAGGGAAATAATAAAATAATAAAAATAAAACATAATAAAATAATCTTCTTGGTTCTTTCGGTAAAGTCACGTAGAAGGGAAATAATAAAAGAAAAAAATAGAAAACATAATAAAATAATGATTTAATAAATTTTATTATTATTTTTATTTTATTATGTTTTCTTTTTATTATTTAATTATTTCCCTTCTACGTGACTTTACCGAAAGATCCAAAAAGATGAATCCCTGCAGTCACGAAAGCTTTAAATCTAAAGATGGGCCTGGTGTTGGTGTTGGTGAGCGGCAGTGCGACAGCGCTTAGCGCCGCCGCGCTACCACACCCGGCGAACCGAGCTCGCGATTCCCGCTCACGGCCAACGCCGTTGACGATTATATGTCTATGACCGGTCCTGGGCATCCCCTGGGTCGACTCAGCCTAAAACAAATAGTACCTGGTGCGGTGTGTAAGCATCGCCACTTGGGGAGACGTGCGGCCGGGCGTGGTGCTGGCCACCCACCCCCCCGTGTGCCGTATCGGCCTTCATAGGTGCTCGCTAACAGCACTTGCCCCAACAGTCTGTTAAAGGCTATACTGGGGACCTTTGTCTTTGGTGTAGCGGTTCGCGCCGCTGCGCTATGACACCCGGCGAACCGAGTTTGCGATTCCCTCTCACGTCCAACACCAGTGACGATTGTCTGAGCCGGTCCTGGACCTCCCCTAGGTCGACTCAGCCTCAAATGAATACCTGGTGCGGTGTGTAAACATCGTCACTGGGGCGACAAAGGCGGCCGGGCGTGGTGCTGGCCACCCACCCCCTCGTGCCCCGTGCCGGCCTTCATAGGCGCTGCTCGCTGACAGCACTTGCCCCAACAGTCTGTGAAGGCTACACGCGGGATCTTTGTCTTTGGTGGCTGAGGCAGGTGAACGCACAAAGACAAAGGGTCCGTCGTGTAGGTAGCCTACATAGGCTGTTGGGGCAAGTGCTGTTAATGAGCACCGATGAAGACCAGCACGGCGTACGATCACCAACACGCCGTTGGTCTCCCGAGCGCCGATGCTTTACGGACTCTGTCGGGTACTCACTTGTGGCTGAGTCGACCTAGGGTAAATCCGGGCCCGATTCAGATATCAATCTCCACTGATGTCAACCGCGGTTGTGAACTGAACTCGGCTCACGGGTGTCCACCACGCTAGAGCTTCCCTTCCCGGGTTACTATCTCACGGCACTTGTCCCAACAGTCTGTGCGAGCTACATGGGGGATCTTTGTATTTGCCTTTTTGGGGGGGTAGCAGGAGGTGAGTGCACGCACTTGGGGGTTGTTGTTGTTGTGGTTGTTGTTGTGGTTGTTGTTGTTGTTGTGGTTGTTGTTGTTGTTGTTGTGGTTGTTGTTGTTGTTGTTGTTGTTGTTGTTGTTGTTGTGGTTGTTGTTGTTGTTGTTGTGGTTGTTGTTGTTGTTGTTGTGGTTGTTGTTGTTGTTGTTGTGGTTGTTGTTGTTGAGGCGAACTGAGCTCAATTCGCAGTCACGGCTAATATCTTTCCCCAATCCTTTCCCACCTTCCTCCACCAACCTGCCTCCGACCAGATTGGTGAAGTATGGTCAATCCCCACCCCCTCACCCCCATGACTAACACGGCAACATAGGGGGCCTTCATCCAGCAAGGGGATTGACACACGTCTGTAAATAACTTAATTTGGAGGTTTCGTGACTGCAGGTATTATTCTTTGGTTCTTTCGGTAAAGTCACGTATAAAGATAAAATAATAAATTAAATTAAATACTAGCATACGACGTTTCGATTGCAACACAAGCAATCATCATCAGGTATGAATTAAATAGAAACACAAATCTAGTATACTTAGAAATGTAATGTAATACAACAGAGAGTCGGATAACATAACAGTCAACACCCTGCCTGGTTGATTACGTTCTTCCTGAGAATGCTAAATTTGAGAGAGAGAGATCAAAGACAGAACCAGAGACATAGACAGACATATAAGTAGAGAGATATTACAGAGATACATAGAGAGAGAGACGTACATAGGCACAAAGAGAAACTACGCCTCTGTGTCGAAGCCTTAAATAGAGAAAGGGGGGCGGGGGCTGGGAGAGAGGGAGGGGTTAGAGAAATTTCAAATTAGCATGTCAATGTGCCAATATCAAAGTACGCTACAACAAGAAGGGGTTTGACCCTTCGTGGCGATAAAACAGGAGCTGCGATAAGATGTTCAAACGCCAAACAGAAACCTTTTGCAAGGAATCGAGTCACTGCATTCACCACACACGCGGTGCTTGTGGTGAACATGCAAACACAACGTGCTCTTCATTCTAGATGTGAAGCTTTCGTGACTGCAAGGATTCATATTCTTGAACAAGGACGGTTTTTCTTGGAATTTATCTTACTTGATACAGCAATCGTGCTGTGACGGTTCCACCTGAAGACGGAAGCTTGTGTTGCCTCCGAAACGTCGTGATTTTTATTTTCTTTCTATTTTACTTTTATTAATTTGTATTAAAAATTTTTACCTACGTGACTTTACCGAAAAAAACCTAAGAATATGAATCCTTGCAGTCACGAAAGCTTCAAATCTAGAACCAAATAGAAATCTTTTGCAAGGAATAAAGTCACTGCATTAACCACACACATTCAAACGAAACATGCTCTGACAACATCTGTGATGCATTGTCTTTGAAGCTGATTGGCCTACACCAGAGACAGCAGGCTTCTTTAAGGCCTAGTCTCAACACCAGTGTCATAGCCACCTTGGCTCGCTCGCCGATCTTACATTGACATGCAAATTTTTTACCTGGCAGCCCTCTGATTGGTGGAAAACCCACCACCGTCGTGGTCGCTACCCACCACTCACATTAAAATCGGCTGCCTCGCCCATGCTGCTGACACTTGGGCTACGGCCATTTTAAACCTTTATAAACAGTTTGACTTTAGAGGCTAACCCCATTTTCTTGATGATGACCGCTTGTGTTGCGATCGAAACGTCGTAGTTTTTTGTTATTTTGTTATTTTCTTTTAACCTATCATCGTGACTTTAACGAAAGACCAAAACAATTATAATTAAAACCTATTTTTATTTTTTTAAAGTCTGTAAATTTGTTAAGATTTACGAGCCACTGTATATATCTCACCTGAAAAAACGCGTTGCGAAATATCACTCGCGATTAGCGGCGGGTCCTGTTTTTTCACACTCGGGGGCACAATCGCCTGCAATTACTCGAATGAAGCGATCAGTGTAGCGATTCGTCTAATCCAGGGATCGGCAACCAAAATAACAAGAAGAGCCATTTCTTTCCAATTCGGTACAAAATTCAGTATTTCAAGAGCCGCAATGCATCTGAGTACATCGTACTCATCGTCAAGAAGCAGCCCGTAAAGAGTCGCATGCGGCTCCGGAGCCGTAGGTTGCCGACCCCTGGTCTAATCCCATGTGCCAAGGCTGGATCTTTTGCCAACACTGGCATCAACCATCATCACCACCACCGTCATCCATAACCAGGTGCAGGTCCAGTCATAAAAACAACATCATCATCATCATCGTGGTCATCATCACGAGCCTCGATCTATCCACTGCTGAATGAAGGCCTCCGCCCACGAACCGTCGCCATCGCTCACGGACTTGCGATGCAACAATACATCTCGCCGCTGCGCCACAATGGCTAGGGGATGTTAACTACCTCGCTTGGTATACAGGAGGTCGTGGGTTCGATCCCGACCCTGACGCCTGCTGCTGTATATTTGGAGTTTGCGTGTCTCTCTCATCATCATCATCATCACGATGGCTCGGAAATGTTGACTACCTCGCCTGGTATACAGGAGGTCGTGGGCTCGATCCCGACACTGACGCCTGCTGCTGTATGTTTGGAGTTTGCGTGTCTCTCGCTCTTATCATCATCACGGTGGCTAGGAGATGTTAACTACATCGCCTGGTACACAGGAGGTCGTGGGTTCGATCCCGACCCTGACGCTTGCTGCTGTATATTTGGAGTTTACGTGTCTCTCTCCCCATGGTGGCCACGTGGATTTTTCTCCGGGTGCCCCGGTTTTGTCCCTCCACATTTAGAATCAACATCAATACGTGTTGAAAGAGTATTTGGGCTGATGTGAATTCCCACGTGATGATGATAAGTCACCGCTTCGTTGAGCTGTGATTTGTGGCCAGGTCGCTTCTGAAAGAAGCGCTATCCAGGGTGCTTCAAAAAAATGTGAACAATTCGGAGAATTTGCAGCAATGCCACAAGAAATTTGCTTCTGGGCTCTGGAGACCACCTGGAGAAGATCCCAGGCCACGCGTTGACAACGATGGTGAAGGAGTGGAGACTCTTTGACTTTTTGAAGCTATTAACATTACATTTGTTATCATGTTACAGTGCACTATCCGTTCCTTATCCATTAAAAACAAGTCCCATATTAGTTTAACACGTGTAGGCTTTCGCGACCAATATTATTCATAATCAACGTTTTTTTTGGGTTTAGATCGCGTTATTTATAAATGTGTCGTAACCCTCCACCACCCGACACGGCCAATCAGTAAAAAAGTGTCACGTTGACAAAAGACAAATAGTTCACTGCTTTAGCCCACCGGTGTGTTGAAGCGTGAAACCACAACATTTACAATTTGAGTACGACGTTTCGCTGGTAATTGCATCCAGCATCATCGGGCAATTCGCCAGAATGGTGAGGCTCTGCTGTGTCTCCCGTTCTTATATAGAGCAGCAGCAGCAGCAGGGTGACGTCATCATTAACTCATTAACTCATTAACTCATCTAAACCCAAAAAAATAAACGTTGATTAGGAATCCTATATTAGTGTTAACATTTTTTTGAAGCAGCAACTATACGCTCAATGGGGCCTTACCTGGTACTAAGAATAAAAAATAAAATAGTTTTACGTTTTTATAGATTGGGTCGCTCCATCTCCGCGGATGACGACCTCTTCCCGGGAAGTGTTTCCTTATTTTTGGCTATTGCTGCAATGTCAGTCTGTCCCCCCCACCACCACCGCTCTTCCCTCGTTCGTCTGTAAAACACGACACCACATGGGAATACGGTTTTTTTAATCCGCTCATCGTTGTTGCAAGTTGACTCCGGCTTGAAAAAAAAAATCACTCGATTTAAAATCACTTTTGCAATGTTCTCCGAAGAGCGGGACAATCCCGATAAGCTACAAACCACGCGAAGCTTCTTCAGTGGGGAGGGAGGAGGGGGCACATCGCTCGGTTTAAACTCACTTTGCAATGTTCTCTCAAGAGCGGGACATTGCCGATGGACTACAAACGATATAAGAAAGGGGTCTTACCCCTTGTGGCCATATTAAAACAGTTGCGTTAAGATGTTAAAACACCAAACAGAAACTTTTCGATATCGCTGCTCACCCCGAGCTCTCAATATCCTGACGGTGGCATGGTCTTTGTGCTGGGCGCCTTTTGGCATCCTCTGGTCTGACGTTGTTAGTGAGACTAGGCTCTAAGGAAAGCTGTCTCTGGTGTGGACCAATCAGTTTCAAAGACAATGCATCAACATCATCATCATATACTACCAGAGCATCTTCTTAGGTTTTTTCGGTAAAGTCACGTAGGTAAAAAATTACAATTTAAATTAATAAAAGTAAAATAAAAAAATAAAAAAATCACGACGTTTCGGAGGCAACACAAGCTTCCGTCTTCAGGTGGAACCGTCACAGCACGATAGCTGTATTAATTTTAATTGTAATTCTTTACTTACGTGACTTTACCGAAAAAACCTAAGAATATGAATACTTGCAGTCACGAAAGCTTCAAATCTACCAGAGCATCGTTTGTGTTTGCATGTTCACCGCAAAAATGTGGTTAATACGGACACGATTCCTTGCAAAAGGTTTCAGTTTGATGCTTTAACATCTGAACACAACTGTTTTATTACGCCCAGAGAGGGTAACACCTATTCTTATATTTTGACACTGACAAGGGAGGTCCCATGATGACTACAAACCACGCGGAGCATCTTCACGGGAGGCACATCCAGGGCGATTACAACAAAAGTGACGTCTATGGAGAAAACGCGGTGGGAATTTTCTCTGTTTCGCCACGCGGAGTTTGATGCCTGAGCAATTCGAAAGGGGGTTGGGGAAGGAAACGACTTTCAAAACCGGCTGATTATTTAAGGCTGAGTCGACCTAGAGGTTCGGATAATCACCACTGACTTCAGCTGTGGCCGGGAATTGTATCCTTAGCTAACTAGTGAGGCAAGTGCTGTTAGCGAGCACCTATAAAGGCCGGCACTGCACACCTACGAGGGAGCGGGGGTGGCCAGCACCACACCCGGCCGCCTTTGTCTCTCCAGTGATGATGTTTTTAACACGCTGCGCCCGGTGCCGATCTTTAAGGCTGAGTTCACCTAGGGGATGAGCGAGACCGCTTTAGGCGTTCGCCACTGTTCGTTGGTCGTGAGCGGGAATTGAACTTCGGGTTGGCATCTTCGTAAATGCAGTGCGCTAACCACTGCACCACCGCTCCACCCACTCACAGGGCAAAGATCCCCCCGTGTAGCCTCAACAGACTGTTGGGGCAAGTGCTGTTAGCGAGCAGCACCTGTGAAGGCCGGCACGGCACCCGAAGGAGTGTGTGGCCAGCACCACGCCCGGCCGCCTTTGTCTCCCCACGCCTCATCGGCTGTTAGTTTTGAGGCAGAGTCGACCTAGCGGAGGCCCGGGACCCCCGTGTGGGGCTGCCGATATTCGCCACCGTCATTCGGGTCGTCCCTGAGCGCGAATTGATCCTCGGGGGGGTCGGCGCGTCCGCAGCGCGCGGTGCGCTAATCGCAGCGCCACCGCTCCGCAGCGCGCGGTGCGCTAACCGCTGCGCCACCGCTCCGCAGCGCGCGGTGCGCTAACCGCTGCGCCACCGCTCCGCAGCGCGCTCGCTCGCTCGAGCACGCGTTGTTGCCCGCCGGGACGCGACTCTGACGACGCGGGGTGAATGTTAATAGCCACCGCCACCTTCCATTCTCGCTGCGCCGAATCGTCGTCATCATCATCATCTGTCATCGGTCCCTCTAGCCCCAGGGGAGGAGGCGGCGGGGGGTGGGGGGGGTGCTGTGGGGAGCAGCGACGGATGGCACCACCCCCCAACACCCCCCACATCCTACCCACCCCTTGCCCCCCCTTTCCCCCCCGAATTAAAATAAAGACATCTCGTGCCCGTCGCTGAGCCGGCTGGAGGGGCCCCGCGGGCCCGCCTGACAGGGCGAGTCGATCGGCCAATGAATCAATGAGCCAATTAAAAGCTCTCATCCGAACCGCCGGAACGGCCACTGCTGCTGCCGCTGAGGCTCGTTGTGGAGTGGCGATTACAACAACAAAACAACCCGTGCGAAGCGGCTTCTTTTCTCATTCTTCTCCTTATTATTCTTCTTTTCCTCCTTCTTTTCCTCCTTCTTTTCCTCCTTCTTTTCCTCCTTCTTTTTCTCCTTCTTTTCCTCCTTTTTTTCCCTCTTTCTTTTCCTCCTCCTTTTCCTCCTTCTCTTCCTCCTTCTTTTCCTCCTTCTTTTCCTCCTTTTTTTCCTCCTTCTTTTCCTCCTTTTCCTCCTTCTTTCCTCCTTCTCCTCCTCCTCATTTTTTTTCTTCCACTCCTCCTTCTTCCACTCCTCCTCCTCCTCCTTCACCGTGATGAGGGGGGGGGGGGTCAGTGCAGGATGGTGAATCGGGGGGTCGGGCCGCGGGGGCAGTTGGGAGGAGGTGGCTCAGCACTGCTTTGGATTTCGCTCGCCACTGATGTTAGCCGGGAGTTATTAAACCCAGGGGCCAACAACAACAACAATGACACCCACCCACAAGTGCGCGCATGCGTTTACCTCCTGCCACCCCCTGATAGACAAATACAACGATCCCCCCCCCCCCATCATTTAAGGCTGAGCAGACCTAGGTGACGCCCAGGACTTGTTCAAATATTTGCCGTCGTGACCAGCCCCCAGTAGTCACTGCGCCACCGCTCCACGCAGCGACTGTGTCAATACATCAGCCGATGGAATCGGACTTTATAATGTTGATTGATTACTGGAGGAATCCGATGAGCTGTAAAGCTCTTTTTTTCAGTGATGTCCGGTAGGGGCACGTGGTCAGAACGTGACAATAACAACAAACAACGACAACAACACGATCGGATTACAAAGTAGAGGAAAGGTAAACAATATGTACAAATGCAACTAAACATATTCTTATTCTTGGCTCTTTTGGTAAAGTCACGTAGAAGGGAAATAATAAAATAATAATACCGTTTAACACGGAGGCTTTCGCGACCAATATTATTAATAATAAAGGTTTTTGGGTAAGATCGCGTTACTTATAAATGTGTCGTAACCCTCCACCACCCGACACGGCCAAACAGTAAAAAATGTGTCACGTTTACAAAGGACAAATAATTCGCTACTTTAGCCCACCGGTGTGTTGAAGAGTGAATCAACATCATTTAAAATTTGAGTAGTACGACGTTTCGCTGGTAATTACATCCAGCTTCATCGAGAAATTTGCCAGATTGGCCAGAATTGCCTGTTTGGCCGTGTCGGGTGGTGGAGGGTTACCACATATTTATAAATAACGCGATCTAACCCAAAAATCTTTATTATGAATAAAAATAGAAGTAAATAAAATAAAAAATATTACGAGTTACAGCCTACTTAGCTTTTATGTTATTTTTTTAAATTAATCCTGGCCAGGACAAGTGACAGCCCAACGCCGTGGCTCATCATCACGTGGGCATTCGTAGCGGCCAAAAATAATCTGAATGATCGAGACGCACGTTTTTAGAAATGCAACAACGCGGCAGAGAGAAAAGCCCAAAGTGCCCGGAGCGAACTGAAACCTACGAGACGAGTGTAACACTCAAAAAGGGCCCGCTACAGATGGATTCACGAAATCAAAATGCCTTCGCCGCCACGTCCTGGCTACCGCCTGACAGCTCGCCACTCCGGTTCGGTGGCGTCGCGATATCCCTGCGTGATCACCATCCGGCGAACTCTGGTCGAATTTTATTTTTCGGTTTAAAGCTTTCATGACTGCAGGGATTCATCTTCTTGGTTCTTTCGGTAAAGTCACGTAGAATGGAAATAATTAAATAATAAAAATAAAACATAATAAAATAATATAATAATATAATATAATATTAAATTATATGATATAAAATAATATAATAATAATATAATAATATAATATATAATATACGTGACTTTACCGAACCAATATAATATACGTGACTTTACAGAACCAAGAAGATGAACTCTGGTCGCTTCCTCGTGGCAGCAGCGGCGGCGGCTTTTGGCTAAAGCCGTCGTACAAAGATCGGCGTCACCACTATCACGGCGCTTACATACGTACGTTGAATTTATTTCGCAACGTACATAGCCAAACGTGCTAATCCGGGTGTGGCGAAAGTACTACAAACTAAACACAATGACGCCTTGACACACTTCTCTGGAGATGGCACTTTATTGAAGACACGTTCACTTGACATCAGGCGGAGACCCCCACTGCAACAGCCCCGAGTCTCCCACGCGTCTCCCTTTTATACCAACACGAGACCACGCCCCCCTTCTCGATCATTCTCGCTGACTCTGGAAGCTCGCTCCACCGGCAGACTCCACCGTCCGCTTCCGTCGCGTGACCACACTCCCTTCTGGAAAATTCCCGTGGCCACCAGTCCCTTCTCACTCACAACTGACTCCCCTGTCATTACCTCCCGTGGCCACCAGTCCCTTCGCACTCACAACTGACTCCCCTGTCATTACCTCCCGTAGCCACCAATCCCTTCGCACTCACAACTGACTCCCCTGTCATTACCTCCCATAAGCCACCAGTCCCTTCGCACTCACAACTGACTCCCCTGTCATTACCTCCCGTGGCCACCAGTCCCTTCGCACTCACAACTGACTCCCCTGTCATTACCTCCCGTGGCCACTAGTCCCTTCGCACTCACAACTGACTCCCCTGTCATTAACTCCCGTGGCCACTAGTCCCTTCGCACTCACAGCTGACTCCCCTGTCATCACCTCCCGTGGCCACCAGTCCCTTCACACTCACAACTGACTCCCCTGTCATTACTTCCCGTGGCCACCAGTCCCTTCTCACTCACAACTGACTCCCGTGTCATTACCTCCCGTGGCCACCAGTCCCTTCACACTGCATATAGACTCTACTGTCATTACAGATTTCAAAGTGAATAGCTCCCAGCGGTGTCCTAATACAGAGCCCTTACAGATCACGTCTGATAAGGGAGCAACACGGGGGCTCAGAGATGTTAACTATGTCGCCTGGTGTACAGGCAACGGCGGAGCCAGGATTTTCAATGAAAAATGATAGAGGAGTTGTTAGGAAGTAAGGACTTGTCCCTTGCTTTTTATTCGACGCGGCGATGGAGCAGCCATCGAGCGAGGGTCGAATTCGAACCGCGTGGTGTGATCGGCATCGTGCTCGCTGAAGGTGATGATGCCTTCGGGGAAGTCGTGTGTACTGTATACGCAACTGCGCACAATTCTGTGAGTCACTTATAACTGCTTTGCCGTGACTTATTGCCAATTATGGACTCAGACTATTGTCCTATCATCTCATAGAGTCCGTGGCACACAGTGGCAGTAGGGGTCGCAAAATGCCGTTCTATTACTAATAATGATCTGATATGAATTAGGGATTTCGATCGGATCATTGGGGGGCCACGTGCCACCACCCTCCCCCCACTGTCTCCGCCATTGTGTACAGGAGGTCGTGGGTTCGATCCCAACCCTGACGCCTGCTGCTGTATATTTGGAGTTTGCGTGTCTCTCTCTCCCCGCGGTCGCGTGGATTTTTCTCCGGGCTCCTCCGGATTTTCCCCCTCCACATTTAGAATCAACGTCACGCGGTTCAGAGTGTTTGGCTGCTGCTGCACATTTCCTCGTGACGACGATGAGCCGCCTCGTTGGGCTACCATTTGCGAGGGCCAAGCCACTTTTGAAAAAAGAGCTATATAATATTCTTAGGTTTTTTCGGTAAAGTCACGTAGGTAAAAAATTTAAATTAATAAAAATAAAATAAAATCACGACGTTTCGGAGGCAACACAAGCTTCCGTCTTCAGGTGGAACCATCACAGCCCGACAGCTGTATCAAGTAAATGAGAGATTGCAGGAGATACCACTCCGTATATATAATGGTTGAGGGGGGGGGGGGCGAAGGGCCAGGAATGGCCCACTGTTTATTATTATGGTATATAATAGCTCAGTGGGACCACAGCTGGTAAAATAGAATTTAAAAAATCATCAGTTTAGTCTGGTTTAATTTTCGTCACGTCAATTTAAAATTTGAAGTTTTCGTGACTGCAAGGATCCATACTCTTTGGTTCTTTCAGGTAAAGTCACGTAGGTGCAAAATCTAAATAATGACAAAAATTAAATCACGACGTTTCAGAGGCAACACAAGCTTCCGTCATCAGGTGGAACAGCCACTACAGTAACTTTGCTGTGGCTGTTCTTCCACCTTATAACGGAAGCTTGTGTTGCCTCCGAAACGTAGTGATTTAATTTTTATTTTTCATCTACTTGACTTTACCGAAAGAACCAAAGAGTAAATTTCGATTTAAAGCTTTCGTGACTGCAGGGATTCATCTTCTTGGTTTTTTCGGTAAAGTCACGTAGAAGGGAAGTAATAAAATAATAAAAATAAAACATAATAAAATAATTCTCACGACGTTTCGGCCACAACGCAAGCAGCCGTCCTCAGGTGAAAACCAGGTCTGTCGGGGAGACAGCGTCTGAATGAAACAGCACACGAGCTTGGATCATATATATATAAGCTCGTGTGCTGTTTCATTCAGACGCTGTCTCCCCGACAGACCTGGTCTTCACCTGAGGACGGCTGCTTGCGTTGTGGCCGAAACGTCGTGAAAATTATTTTATTATGTTTTATTTTTATTATTTTATTACTTCCCTTCTACGTGACTTTACCGAAAGAACCAAGAAGAACCAAAGATTATTTCGTCACGTATATCGAGCCGCATTCACAACTGCAATGCCTTCCCCGGTCGTGTTGCAATGGCCCTCAGTGCTTAGGGCCAGGATCGTGGGTCGCAAGATCGTGGTGGGACACTTCAACCTGACGTCCCACGGACACCCCTTCCAGATGGTTCTGCACCGAGTCAAGCAGATCAAGGTGAGCTTTGTACAGAGTGCACCCAACCAACGGCCTTGACAAGGTGCACCCCAAAGAGTCCTCGAATGGTCACGCCCACTCGCTCCTGCTTCACAGGCTCTGGCCTGAGTGAGCGAGTTGGTGATTGAGTAGGTGTGTGAGTGAGTGAGTGAATGAGTTGATGATTGGGTAGGTGTGTGAGTGAGTGAATGAACTGATGATTGGGTAGGTGTGTGAGTGAGTGAATGAGTGAGTACATACTCTTTGGTTTTTTAGGTAAAGTCACGTAGGTAAAAAATTTTAATAAATTAAATCACGACGTTTCGGGTGCAACACAAGCGTCCTTCTTCAGGTGGGGACAACTTAGCGAAAGCACACCGCTTAAGTGTGTTTAGAATGAGTGAGTGATTGGGTGGGTGAGTGAATGAGTTGATGATTGGGTAGGTGTGTGAGTGAGTGAATGAGTGAGTGATTGGGTGGGTGAGTGAGTAAAATAGTTGGTGATTAGGTAGGTGTGTGAGTGAGTGAGTGAATGAGTTGATGATTGGGTAGGTGTGTGAGCGAGTGAATGAGTTGGTGATTGGGTAGGTGTGTGTGTGTGAGTGAGTTAATGAGTTGGTGATTGGGTAGGTGTGTGTGTGAGTGAGTTAATGAGTTGGTGATTGGGTAGGTGTGTGAGTGAGTGAGTGAATGAGTTGGTGATTGGGTAGGTGTGTGAGTGAATGAGTGAGTAATTGTTGGGTGGGTGAGTGAATGAGTTGATGATTGGGTAGGTGTTTGAGTGAATGAGTGAGTGATTGGGTGTGTGAGTGAGTGAATTAGTGAGTGATTGGGTGGGTGTGTGAGTGAGTGAGTGAATGAGTTCATGATTGGGTAGGTGTGTGAGTGAGTGAGTTCGTGATTGAGTAGGTGTGTGAGTGTGTGAGTGAGTGAGTTCGTGATTGAGTAGGTGTGTGAGTCAGCGAGTTGGTGATTCAGTAGGTGTGTGAGTGAGTGAGTGAGTGAATGAGTTGGTGATTGGGTAGGTGTGTGAGTGAGTGAATGAGTGATTGGGTGGGTGAGTGAATGAGTTGATGATTGGGTAGGTGTTTGAGTGAATGAGTGAGTGATTGGGTGTGTGGGTGAGTGAATTAGTGAGTGATTGGGTGTGTGAGTGAGTGAATGAGTTGATGATTGGGTAGGTGTGTGAGTCAATGAGTGAGTGAATAAGTGAGTCATTGAGTGTGTGAGTGAGTAAGTGAGTGATTGGGTGTGTGAGTGAGTGAGTGAGTGAATGAGTTGGTGATTGGGTAGATGTGTGAGTGAATGAGTGATTGGGTGGGTGTGCGTGAATAGGTGAGTAGGTGGGAGGGTGGATGACGGATTTGGTAAGTGAGTGCGTGCGTGAATGGGCGGGCGAGTGAGTGCACGAGCTTGTATGATTGGATGGATGAATGCGTGAAGGAATGAGTGGGTGAGTGAGTGGGTGAGTGAATGGGTGAGTGAGCGGATCCGGTGGGTGAGCGGGCATACGGATGAGCGAGCGAGTGAAACGACTTCTTCCTCTATCACCCCTCAAAGCTAGGTTCCCCCCCATGTTTCATCCCGTGTCCGCTCGAATTTCAAACCCCTTTTAACCCTCCACTCCAAGTTAGTTTACTTATACTCTTAGTTTTGTTGGTAAAGTCACGTAGGTAAAAAATGAAATTAATAAAATAGAATAATAAAAATCACAACGTTTCGGAGGCAACACAAGTCTCCGTCATCAGGTGGGACCGTCACAGCCAGATTTGCTGTATCAAGTGAGGCAGGGATTCCAAGATGCAAGCTCTTGTGTGAAAGCGATGGGTATTACCTTGTTATCGCGGCATCTCGAAAACAACGAGACAAGAAGTCACAGCTTCTCGAGACGCTGGCCTTCCTCAAGAGATGCCGCGATAACAAGGTAATACCCATCGCTTTCACACAAGAACTTGCATCTTGGAATCCCTGCCTCACTTGATACAGCAAATCTGGCTGTGACTGTCCCTCCTGATGACGGAGACTTGTGTTGCCTCCAAAACGTCGTGATTTTTATTATTTTATAAATTTTTATTAATTTTTTTACCTACGTGACTTTACCGAAAACAACTAAGAGTATGAATCCTTGCAGTCACGAAAGCTTCAAATCTAGAATTAGTTTATTTACCTTTATAAGAAAGGGTAAGGGGGGGGGGAGTTGGTCGTCGCACGCGGCACCGCTGTCGATGGACGCGCTGCGTCGTCCGGTGTGGTGCGAAAATAGATCTACAAGGGGATGGAGCTCCTGGGCGAGGTGACGCAACTCTACACCCCGACGATGGACGGCCTCTGTGCACCCTCGCTGGACCTCAGCAAGACACAGTACGTCATCACAGGTAACCCTCCCCCCCACCCCCCCACCCCCCCACCCACCTTGTGGGCAACTCGGGTCTTGCGTAAGCCAGAGGCTCGCTCCTCCGGTCACGTCGGGGTGAGCGGACGGGCGGTTGCGGCGACGGATGACCGAACCGGCACGGGGCTGGCGCGTTTCGGCGTCGCCGCTCCGCTCCGTTTTCTTGTTGAGTGCGTGGGAGACGCGGGGGGGAGGGGGGGGGGCTGAAACGCTTAGATCTTCTCTACCCGCCGGGCCAAGTGACGTTGAGGAGTCACGAGTCACGAGCGGCGAGTTTCACCGCAAAGCTGATCGAAACCCACGCCGGAGTTGCGTAGAGATGTGCGTACGGACGTCCGTACATACGTACGTGCGTTTGTACATACGTATGTACGGACGCAAGGACGTTGAACTCTTTTCGCAGCAAATACGTGGCCAACCGCGCTGATCGCAGGTACGGCAAGGAAATATGACGAACGAAACACACAAAGCAGTTCTACAGAAGTGACTTTGTCAATGTAAATGATTCGAAAGTGCCAGAGCTCCCAGTGGCGTCCTAGTGTCGGAAGGGAAGAGCGTTCCAGACGGCCGCAGAAGCTCGTCCGAAAGCGCCGCACGATGCGGCGACCGTCACCGTCTTTGTTCGATGGCTTCGCCAAAATCCCACGGGTGAATGCACGACGCTTTGGTTGACCCGCCGCTGGATTGGGGCGGTTATTTGACCATACTTCCTCCATTCTGGACAGCGGTGAAGGTGCGGGGCATAGATGCGGGCACGCAGAAGTAGGGCGCAACAACGGATTGTGCCCCACCGCAATCTGCTGCCCACCGTGCAGCCGATGAGACCTGTTATGCACGGTGGACGCCTGTTCCACCCGTAGCCTCGCTGGCGAACGAGGATATGGGGCGGTGACCCAGCCCGGGCTGTAGCATCATCCGTGCCGCTCGCTGTTGCAGAGAAGCAGAGGTCTCGCGGTTCGTGCCCAGTGGGCACCCCCTGGTCAAGACGGCAGCGAGTATTGTTCACAGGGTACGCTTCGCAGGTGGAGGTCAAAGGTCGCGCGGGTATTTCCGTTTTCGTGATTGTTTTTATTTCTAAAGAGTCACGGTCCGGACCTTTTTTTTGCCAAATTTCAAAGGTCACCACCCAGTCATCCCCGTTGGGTCAAGGCACAAGGCGACATCGCAGCCCCATAGGAATGTGCGTACGAATGCACGTTGAACTTCTTTCACACCGTACGTAGCCAACCGCGCTCATCGGAGCTGCGATTGCCGCCAGTTCCGGAACGTGCTCGCGATTTGTTTCGGCTTTCACCCACTCGCCTGATTATTTTCCAGGCCTGGAAATAAAAAAATGTTATTCCTTCCCACGCCCCACCCGCCCCACCGCCCCCCCCCCCCAACCCGCCGAAGGGAAAATCCGCGACGGCCGGGTGTCCGTGTCGGGGTGCGACTACGTGCAGCCCTGGGAAGGCCTCACGCTGTCGCAGAAGAAAAGCCTCAGCTATCGCTACCGCATGGGCTGCGATTGCAAGGTGAGATCCCCGGCGGAGGATTCATTACGCAGCGCGGTGTCGCCCCCGTCCCATCGTCGGTTGTTTGGTCATTCCACTCAAGGCTCTGTTTTCAGGAGGGTCCTGCCAAGTTTTCGCGGTAGGTGGGGTGAGTGTGGGGCGTGTGAGCAATGTTGCTGCTGCTGCTGCTGCAGTGTATAATCACAGCAGCAGCAGCACGGAGGCGAGATGTTAACTACCTCGCCTGGTATACGGGAGATCATGGGTATCACTCTTCCACTCGCTCTCCCATAAGGGAGCAACTCGGTGGCTCGGAGATGTTAACTACCTCGCCTGGTGTGCAGGAGGTCGTGGGTTTGACCCCGACTCTGACGACGCCCGCTGAAAATTTGGAGTTTGCGTGTCTCTCTCTCTCATCATCATCACGATGGCTAGCATTTGTTAACTACCTCGCCTGGTATACAGGAGGTCGTGGGTTTGACCCCGACTCTGACGACACCTGCTGTAAATTTGGAGTTTGCGTATCTCTCTCTCCCCGTGGTGGTCGCGTGGATTCTTCTAAGGGGTCATCCGGTGTTTCACTCCACATTTAGAATCGAAACATCACCACGCGTTCAGAGTGTTTGCCTGCTGCGATAAATGTCCATGTGATGATGATGATGAGCCAAATATTTTTGTTATTTAAAAAAAAAAAATTATTACATTTTATTATTTTTATTTTGTTACATTTTTTGTTTTCTATTTACGTGACTTTACCGAAAGAACCAAGAATATAGGACGATGAGCCAATTCGTTGCGCTATCATTCGTGACGGCCACGTCGCTTTTGAAAAAGAGCTACCTCGCAGCTCAGTGCAGCCTTACCCGGGTAAAACACAAAAAATAGTTTTAGTTGCATCCCAGTTGAGTTATTTGTAGGCGAGTTTTAAGCACTGAGATGTTTTGACCCAATACCGGTTACATTGTATGGGGGAGGAGGTGGGGTGGTGGGGGGAATGATTTAACACAGGCGTCGGGAACCTTTTTGACTGGGAGAGCCATAAAAGCCAAATATTTCTAAATATATTTCATTGAGAGCCATATAGTATTTTTAACGTATAATAAATTAAATATGTCTTACTTTTAATGCGACTTCTGGTGCTATATGGTTTTGCTGATGGCCTTGTAGTCTGGTTCGTACGTGGTGAGGTTGAGCTTCATGCAGGCGTGACCCGTGAAATTTATCTTCAAAACTAATTTCTGTTCACTTTAAAATGACACAGTATTATTAAGTAATATCACAAGTATTTTAAAATCAGTTCCAAACTGATTTTTTATTATTATTTTTTCAACTCAAAAATTGTCTGGGAGCCATATGCCGTCACTGGAAGAGCCATATATGGCTCGCGAGCCATAGGTTCCCGAGCGCTGATTTAAGCTATGGGAGGAAATCGGAAGAAGCCGGAGGAAATCCAAAGTCGACCAGGTGAAGAACATGTGAACTGCCACGAGTCGGGATTCGAACCGGGGTCCCTCATGGTGTGACGCGCAAAGTGTCACCACTGGCCCTGCCGCCCTGGGTCACGTGACGAGTGTGATGTTTGCTGGGTAACCCCCCCACCATAACCCCCCCCCCCCCTGTTCACGCGTGTGATTGTCGTGCACAACACGCGCGCCGTTACCGGCCAAATCGATTTCGAATCGTTCCCAAACAAATAAGTAAAACCCGTCAACAAAGTTTCTTAGGTTAACCACTTTGTTGTGCAATTTTTTTTTTGTTTTATTTGTAAATTACCATTGTAATATTTTTCTTTTTTTTTGGATTTAAAGCTTTCGTGACTGCAGGGATTCATCTTCCTGGTTCTTTCGGTAAAGTCATGTAGGATGGAAATAATAAAATAATAATAATACATTTTTATAATGTTTTATTTTATTATTTTATTATTTCCATCCTACGTGACTTTACCGAAAGAACCAGGAAGATGAATATTTTTCTTGTTCAAATGTATTTAACAATAATTTATTTTAGTAAAGAAAAAAAATGACTGTACCACCACACCACCTTCATTTCTATGATTTTATTCTAAGTCCAGCACCACGCCCATTAATTTGTACCCCCCTCCTTCAATCACCCCCCTTCCCCCCCGCGGCAGATCCGCGAGTGCCGGTCGCTGCCGTGTGGAGAGGGCTCCGCTGACGAGTGCGTGTGGACGGACCGCGTGGCGCGCGGCACTCACGCGGGCCACCAGGCCAAGCACTACGCCTGCGTGCGCCGCGGAGACGGCCCCTGCGGGTGGTACAAGGGCGGGCTCGCTCCGCCCAACACCGAGCTCTGCGAGGGGGCCTCGCCCTAGCGCGGAGCTCCGCGAGCGGGCCTCGACCCCCAGCGCGGAGCTCCGCGAGGGGGGGGGGGGGGCTTGACCTAGCGCGGAGATCCGCAAACGGGCCTCACTCTAGCGTGGATATTAGTGAGGAGGGGGGGGGGTCCTCGCCCCCAGCGCAGAGCTCCGCGAGCGGGCGGTTTGACGTCGCGCGGAGCTCCGCGAGCGGGCCTCGCCCCCAGCGCGGAGCTCCGCGAGGGGGGCCACGCCTCCAGCGCGGAGCTCCGCTGAGAGGAGACGTGCGAGAGGGTATTATATACGATTCAATTGGGATTCATATAGCGTGTAATTACAGCCGCATATTAAGATGCCACGGTAGAGGCAGCGAGACATGCACATCGTGTAGACGTTAACATATGCAGTATAGATAGAGAGTCTCCGGCAGAGAGAGAGAGAGAGAGTCATTGCCAGGGTAGATGGGGGAGGTCTTGAGCCTGGACTTACACATGGGGAAGGGAGTCGGCAGGAGACGGGGGGCTGCGGGAAGGGAGTTCCATATTGCGGGGAGCAAGAGAAAAGAAGGAATCCTGGGGAGACGATATTCGCTGGCACCAGCAATCGGCCTGGGACACATTCTGGCATTTCTTTACGCACGTGTGCAAATTTCCCTACGGGAGTGCGCATATCAAATCTCTTCGAATCACGCGCGGTAAGGCGGTGAAGTTTCAAGTTTCATTTATTAGGTATAGCCCTGTGAGCCATGCGGATCTCGAGTCGGGTGCAACCGCAACAAATAAAATATGAACGGAGAACATCTTAGAGCGGCGACGCGCAACAGAAACATCCTGGAAGAAACCAGAAAATTTCGATTTAAAGCTTTCGTGACTGCAGGGATTCATCTTCTTGGTTCTTTCGGTAAAGTCACGTAGAAGGGAAATAATAAAATAATAAAAATAAAACATAACAAAATTATTTTATTTTAAATAATAAAATAATACAGAATAAAACTTTATTAAATTATGTTTTATTTTTATTTTTTTATTATTTCCCTTCTACGTGACTTTACCGAAAGAAGATGAATCCCTGCAAAATAAAACATAATAATAAAATTATTTTATTATGTAAATAATAAAAATAAACCATAATAAAATTATTTTATAAATAAAACATAATAAAATTATTGTATTATGTTTCATTTTTATTATTAAACATAATAAAATTATTTTATAATGTTAAATTTGTATTATTTTATTACTTCCCTTCTACGTGACTTTACCGAAAGAACCAAGCAGATGAAGACTGCAGTGGGGGAAGGGAGGGAATGAGGATTGCGTGGAAGTGGATGCGGAAAGGAGGTCATGCGCTTTTGCTCACCCAACTCATCCCAAGTCGTGAACTTAATTAACCACACAATCGGCGCTCACTCTTAACCTCCTATTACCAGGGCGGTTACACGCTTAGCCCGTCGCATTCACGTTTAATTGTGCGGGTCTGCAGCTGGGTCAGGCTGGGTGGCCCCCCTCAAAGACAAAGATCCCTCGCCCCCTCCACCGTGTAGCCTCACCAGACTGTTGGGGCAAGTGCTGTTAGCGTAGCACCTATGAACGCCGGCAAGGGTACACGAGAGGGTGGGTGGCCAACACCACGCACGGCCGCCTTTGTCTCCCCCAGTGGCGATGTTTACTACACACCGCTACACTAGCTACTCATTTGAAGCTGAGTCGACCTAGAGGAGGCCCAGGACCCGTTCAGATATTCGCCACCGGTGTTGGCCGTGAGCGGGAATATAACTCGAGACCTTTGCCGAATTCGTAGCGCTAACCGCTGCACCACCGCTCCCCAAAGACACACAAAGACACACAGACGCACACACAGACACGTACACAGACACACAGAT
Organism: Lethenteron reissneri; assembly: GCF_015708825.2. NCBI lineage: Eukaryota > Metazoa > Chordata > Hyperoartia > Petromyzontiformes > Petromyzontidae > Lethenteron > Lethenteron reissneri. Next base: position 6,839,882 of record NC_083833.1, on the reverse strand, counting down.
AAACAGACAGATCCCCCGTATAGCCTTAACAGACTGTTGGGGCAAGTGCTGTTAGCGTAGCACCTATGAACGCCGGCAAGGGTACGCGAGGGGGTGGGTGGCCAACACCACGCACGGCCGTTTTTGTCTCCCCAGTGGCGATGTTGACTCATTCGTTTGAGGCTCAGTCGACCTAGGGGAGGCCCAGCATCGATTCAGATAATCCGTCACTGGTGTTGACCGTGAGCGGGAATCGAACTTGGGTCGCCGGGTTCGTAGGGCAGTGCGCTAACCGCTGCACCACCGCTCCCCGTACACCACCACCACCACCCACGATTTGCTGAATTGTCACTGCACGGGGACGGGATTCGTATCCGAGAATGAATTTCATCAAATCCATTCAGGGGCCGTCCATAAATGACGTCACGCACCTGGGGTAGGTGGGGGGGTCAGACATTTGTGACGATGTGTGACGAGGGGGGGGGTGGTTGAGAAATGTGACGTCACATCAAAATGCGCAACTTTAAATAAATAGAGACAACACGTTCTACTTAATTAAATTGACTTTTTAATAAATGTTTTCTCCTACAACATCAGAGTGCAGCGCCACATTAAATAACGCACTACAATGACAATAGTTTAAAGCGATTTGAAGCATGATAATAGGTTTTTTACCCTTCTATTTGGCAACAAAACTGACACCTTTTTTACAAGGAGTCATGTTTGCATAGACCACAATACCTGCAGTCGTAATGCAAACAAAAAACATAACTCTGATAATGTGCACTGTCCTTGAAGTTGATTGGTCCACACCCGAAACAGCTTTCCTTTGAAGCATGTTTTACTTTTTTGGGGGGGAGGGGCAGAGCTTTGTGACGTCTTATTTGAGGGGGGGTTTGACTTTTTTTGACGCCGTGTGACGATGGGGGGGGGGGGGGAGATAAAAAATCGTCCAAAATCGCGTGACGTCAATTATGGACGGCCTCTCATTCGTCGTGATTCCTTTCCCAGTCACCTTATGATCCATAAAGCGGCGAAGATTGGGTTGATTGTGAAAGCTTTTCAAATGTGTTGCTGTTATTGTCTTGTCTTCTTGGTTCTTTCGGTAAAGTCACGTAGAAGGGAAGTAATAAAATAATAAAAATTAAACATAATACAATTATGTTTTATTTAATAATAATAAAAATAGAACATAATAAAATTATGTTTTAATAAAAATAAAACATAATAAAATTATGTTTTATTTTTATTGTTTTATTACTTCCCTTCTACGTGACTTTACCGAAAGAACCAAGAAGATGAATCCCTGTCTTGCTCAATGCTATTGTGCTCATTATTTTTAACAAGTCGTGGAAATGTTAACCGCATTCTTCGGATGATAAGGCACGCTTTTTTTCCTCCTATATCTCAAAGCATAAGTTGGGGATGCATCTTATAATCTGGTATTTGTACGTAATCTTTGTACGTAATCTTTGTACGTAATCTTTGTACGTAATCTTTGTACGTCGAACTTCTTTCGCACCGTACGTAGCCAACCGTGCTAACCGGAGGTGCGGGACAGGACAGATTTGTATAACTTTCTTTACTTCTAGACTTGAAGCTTTCGTGACTGCAAGGAATCATATTCTTATGTGTTTTCGGTAAAGTCACGTAGGTAAAACATCAAAATTAATAAAATAATAAAATAAAATAAAGATCACGACGTTTCGGAGGCAACACAAGTCTCCGTCATCAGGTGGGACAGTCACAGCCGGATTAGCTGCATCAAGTGAGGCAATGATTCAAGATGTAATCCCTTAAAAGCGAGTTGAGGGGGGAGGAGAGGGGGGGCTCATCAGAATGTGGTAGCCAATGAATGGAACGTATCGGGAGAGAGGGGCCAAAAAAGGGTGGGCGACGGCGTGGAAGCTATTTACACGAAGATTGGGGTGTGTCTTGTTTTCTAGAGTGTCTTATAATCCGGGGAATATGGTACGAAATATTAGCGATGAGTTTCGTATTAAAAATGTTTTATATATTTGATTGTCAGATATTTAGGCCCAATTTTGGATTTTATTTGAATTTTTTATATTTTCAGATTTCAACATATTCCATTTTAATAGCTCCCATTGTTTATGCTCTTAATATAATCATTTAATTTCAAATATTATTAATTGATTTCCTAACATTAGGTTCCATCCGTGAAAGAATAGTTCTAACGTGTGCATACGTTTTTATACTTTAATGATGTCAGCAAAAGTGACGCCACAAATCTTAAAGATGCCGCACGTGACAGCACTTTTAGCGGGAGAGCAACGCGGACGGGAGTTGACGTCACAATGTTTAGACCGATCCGAAACAACAACAACAACACAGGCAAATAAACTAAATTGGATAATCCGAAGAAATTTCATATCCGGGTGAGATTTACAGAATGTGTCGGATTAGGCCGAACATCGGTAACGTAAACTGATAGCCTAAACACATTTCGAAATTAAAATGTTCTCTTACGCTACATACAAAACACGTTCACTCTTACAGTCGTTAATATGCTACGTTTTACACATGTTTTTCTGTATTCTATATCTTGTCTACGATATGCATTTTTTCATATTAAAATTGTACTGTTTAACGGAACAAATCCGCATGGAAATCCGTCTGCGTTACTAACCCTCCCCACAAAATCCCGATGCGCTGCGAATCCGGTAACCTGAGTTCGATTCCCAGCGACGGCGAACAGCGGTGACGAGTGATACTTGAACCAGTCCTGGGCTCCATCCCCTTTCGCGAGAACACCTCCACCAACTCAAAACGTCCTCACATATCAATTGTGCCAGTGTCTCACCCACATCCGATCAGCACGGCTGGCCACGTACGGCGTGAAAGAAGTTCTACATACATAATTGCCAACATTATTAATCTAATTGCCAATCTTAGGAATGTCTGCCAAGGCACACATCTGTGTCGAGTGATATCAGACCTCACACTGGACTGCCCCTACTGTCTTGGGCTAACCCGAACAGCTTGAAGGAATATTAAACAATCCCGATGGATGGCAATTCATGGATGGCTTCATCCAGCAGTGGAATGACAAAGGGCTGTCAATTATTACAATTACGATTAAATTTCGATTTAAAGCTTTCGTGACTGCAGGGATTCATCTTCTTGGTTCGTTCGGTAAAGTCACGTAGAAGGGAAGTAATAAAATAATAAAAATAAAACATAATAAAATAGTATAATAATATAATATAATGATATAATAAAATAATTCTCTCATATTATAATAAAATAATTCTCACATATTATTTTATTCAGTTTTATTTTTATTATTTTATTACTTCCCTTCTACGTGACTTTGCCGAAAGAACCAAGAAGAAAAATTACGATTGTCAATCGGAGCTTCATTTCGGACACGATATTTCCAGAACACTGCTAGGGTTGCCTTTGGAATAGCGACAAATCTGCATACTATCTGCATGAGGCACTCCCACTAGGGAACAAGGTTAGCGTATCTTCTTGGTTCTTTCGGTAAAGTCACGTAGAATGGAAATAATAAAATAATAAAAATAAAACATAATAAAATAATTCTCACGACGTTTCGGCCACAACGCAAGCAACCGTCTTCAGGTGAAGAACAGGTCTGTCGATAAGACAGAGTCTGAATGACACGTCCTGGGCTTGGAGCGTCTATTTAAGAACCAAGAAGATGAATCCCTGCAGTCACGAAAGCTTTAAATCGAAGATTAGCTTATATTTAACAATCGAACATTTATTAGAGGCGGATCTACACATTTCCCAGGCAGCGGCAGGTCTTGAAATCCCACGGTGTTAAATAGTGCCCTACTTAAAAAACAAACATTGCGATGTATTTTCTCTGATAATTAAATTATCAAGAAAATTCCAATGATTGGGGACTCATGGGGAAAGGGGAGGCACTAGCCCCCATCGCTTCCACCCCCCCAGCCCCCACCTCGGATCTACCACTGGATCATTGTGCCCTATATTCCAGAACATTTTGGGGACAACATGAGCGTGAAGAGAACAAAATAAAGAGAACTGGATGCGACGTATCAAAATATTTAAATTTTTCCGAAACAGAATTTCGGATTGTTCTGGCAGAAATTAAACTATAAACGAGTTTTTATTTTACCAGGTAAGGCCCCCACTGAGCTATGTAGCTCGCTTTCAGAAGCGACCTGGCCACAAATGATAGCTCAATGAAGTGTCTCATCGCGTGGAAATTCATCGCAGCAGCCAAATACTCTAAACGCGTGATGTTGATTCTAAATGTGGAGGGAAATGCGGAGAACCCGGAGAAAAATCCACGCGACCACCATAGGAAGAGAGACACCGCAAACTCCAAATATACAGCAGGCATCAAGTTCGGGATCGAACTCACGACCTCCTGTATACCAAGCGAGGTAGTTAACATCTCCTAGCCACCGTGGCGATGATAAGAGAGAGAGACACGCAAACTCCAAATATACAGCGGGCGTCAGGGTCGAGATGGAACCCACGACCTCCTGCATACCAGGCGAGGTAGTTCATATACAGCAGGCGTCAGGGTCGGGATGGAACCCACAACCTCATGTATACCAGGCGAGGTAGTTAATATACAGCAGGCGTCAGGGGTCGGGATCCAACCCACGACCTCCTGTATACCAGGCAAGGTAGTTAACATATCCTAGCCACCGTGGTGATGATAAGAGAAAGAGAGACACGCAAACTCCAAATATACAGCAGGTGTCAGGGTCAGGATGGAACCCACGCCCTCCTGTATACCAGGCGAGGTAGTTCATATACAGCAGGCGTCAGGGGTCGGGATCCAACCCACGACCTCCTGTACACCAGGCGAGGTAAACATAACCCTGGGCACAAGCGATCAACAAACACACATGCAAGATGCCCGGTTCGAATCTCGGTGAGCCTTAGAAGCCAAGTGGGCAAAGCGATGAGCTCTCGATAAAAGGGCCCCATTGTCTCGACCATAAATCGTGGGCAAGGGCGAGCGGGCGCTAAATAAAGGAACCGTCGGGGGTTAAAAAAAACACACACAAAAAAAAGAAAAATCCAGATCACTTTATTCAGTGTGCCCTGAGCTCCACGGTTACATCACGCCGTGGCCCTGCGCACACACGCGCGCGCACAAAAGCTCGCACAGGGCCACTCCGCTCACAGCCTTTTGTCAGCATCGTCCACGCATTGACCCTGATTGATGATGTCTCTTTTGGGGGACAATGTGGTGGTGGGGGGGCCACCCCCCCCCCCTCTAGGGGGCGGTGAAGCGAAAGGACAAATTAATCGCCGCACAAGTCGGAGCGCTCGTTTGTCACGGTCCTGACTGCAAGAGGGGAAGGGTTGCGAGTTCACCCTGGGGTGTGAGTGTGCGTGAGAGTGTGTGTCTGTGTGTGTGTCTGTGTGTGTGTGTGTGTATAACTGTGTGTGTGTGACTGTGTGTGTGTGACTGTGTGTGTGACAGTGACTGTGTGTGTGTGACTGTGTGTGTGACTGTGTGTGTGTGACTGTGAGTGTGTGTGACAATGTGACAGTGTGTGTATGACTGTGTGTGTGTGTGACAGTGTGACTGTGTGTGTGTGACAGTGTGTGTGTGTGACTGTGTGTGTGTGTGACTGTGTGTGTGTGACTGTGTGTGTGACTGTGTGTGTGTGTGACAGTGTGACTGTGTGTGTGTGACTGTGTGTGTGACTGTGTGTGTGTGACTGTGTGTGTATCTGTGTGTGTGTCTCTATGGGGAGCGGTAGTGTAGCGGTTAGCGCGCTGCGCTATGAGCCCAACGACCCGGGTTCGATTCCCGTTCACGGCCAATACCAGTGACGATTATCTGAACCGGTTCTGGGCCGCCCCTAGGTCGACTCAACCTCAAATTAGTACCTGGTGCGATGTGTAAACATTCCCACTGGGGAGACAAAGGCGGTCGGGCGTGGTGCTGACCACCCACCTCCTCGTGTACCGTTCCGGCCTTCATAGGTGCTCGCTAACAGCACTTGCCCCAACAGTCTGTTCAGGCTATACGGGGGATCTTTGTCTTTGTGTGCACTTGTATTTTGGAGGAAAACTTGGGGGGGGGGGCTTGCGTCTCACAAACTCTGCCGTAGATTCATCGAACCTCACGACCTGAGTTCCGAGTCCCGCTCACGGCCAACACGACTGATAGAGAACATTTTACCAGACACTGGGCCTCCCCTAGGTTTACTCAGCCTCAAATGAGTACCCCGGTGCGGTCTGCAGTAAACATCGCAACTGGGGGGGGGGGAGACAAACACGGCTGTGCGTGGTGCTGGCCAATAGGGTTGCTGCTTGCTAACAGCACTTGGCAAGATACAAACAAATTTCGATTTAAAGCTTTCGTGACTGCAGGGATTCATCTTCTTGGTTCTTTTTTTCACCGAAAGAACCAAGAAGAAAAAAAAACGAACAAAAATCCGTTCAGGCTAAATATAAACGCGGGGCTTCTTTGTTCTTTGTGCGCTCGACACCGAGAGTTGGACGCACGGAGGCACAGGGAGTTCTGGATCCGTCCTCTGCAGAACATCTTCGTAAATCCGGTGACTGCGATTTAAACTTTAAACACCAAATCGTTCCGTCCTTCGTGAATCTACGCCAACAGCCGCACAGAACCCCCGCGTCTCGGAGTGAGCCTGGAGAAGTTACTTGGTACAACGGGAGAGCCATCGTGCCTGCATCACAGGTGCTATAGGCTCGTGGTTTTCAATCTTTATTTTGGCTCCTGTGTAACACCCCCCCACCCACCCACCCCCTTACTGTTTCGGTAAAGTCACCTAGGTATACAAATAATAGATCATCGTCATCAGCTGTGGTTGTCTTACCTGATGACGATTTCTTGTGTTGCGATCGAAACGTCGTGATTTATTTTATTTTCTACCTACGTGACTTTACCGAAAGAATCAAATAGTATGGATTCCCGCAGTCACGAAAGCTTCAATTCAAGATGCCCCCCCCCCCTTGTTGAATTTTGTATCAACTCAGTAACCGCCCTCCCCCCCAAACCTTGCCTGACCCAACGTGGTGCATGAGAACTCAATGCACGAACTGTGAACGTCAACATTTTCTTGGTTCTTTCGGTAAAGTCACGTAGAAGGGAAATAATAAAATAATAAAAATAAAACATAATAAAATAATTCTCACGAATTATGTCGGGGAGACAGCGTCTGAATGACGCTGTCTCCCCGACAGACCTGGTCTTCACCTGAGGACGGCTGCTTGCGTTGTGGCCGAAACGTCGTGAGAATTATTTTATTGTGTTTAATTTTTATTATTATTTTATTATTTCCCTTCTACGTGACTTTATCGAAAGAACCAAGAAGATGAATTCCTGCAGTCACGAAAGCTTTAAATCGAAATTTAACGTCAACATTTTAACCAATTGTCCATGTTGTGTCCCTAACTGGCTGAGTAGTTGCGAGCGAATCATACACGGCCGTAGCAAAACGCCAAATCAAGTTCGTAGCAAAGGAGTCAACATTGGGGGGGGGGGACCAAATCTTCCAGGATGTCTGGGGGTACCAATCCAGAAAAATATATAAATTTGAAAACTAATTTCCTGCCTATAATATAAAAAAAAATCACTAACACATGGGATGGATATTTTTGTACAATGTATTGTATTACATTGCTCTGTTTTAATTGTTTTACCATTTCTTGTTTCATTGTATGTAATGGCAGAGATTAGGGATTAATAAAGTACAACCATCACCACAATCATATAAACAGAAATCTATGCTTTGTTATATGAAGACAAGTCCAGATTTCGATTTAAAGCTTTCGTGACTGCAGGGATTCATCTTCTTGTTTTTTTCGGTAAAGTCACGTAGAAGGGAAGTAATAAAATAATAAAATTATATTATTATATTATTAAATCATATTATTATATTAATATATTATTTAATTATGTTTTATTTTTATTATTGTATTACTTCCCTTCTACAGGACTTTACCGAAAAAACCAAGAAGACAAGTCCAGATGTTGTGGCCAAGGTTTAGCAAATTGTTGTTTATATTTACATAGCATAGCAATTTAGTTTTTATAGCAACATATTGGGGGGGACATTTTGAGCATATTTGAATATTGGGGGGGGGGGGGGGGTGGGTCATGTGCCCCCCCCCCTAATATATATTCTAATTACAGCCTTGGAATAATAAAACAAAGTCATCGGACGCTCTGCGTGCGGTGATGCTCGCTGGTGACACATGGAAACCAACATTGCTCTCGAATAAAGTTTGGAAATAATTATAATCATAATTTAATTGCATAAAGCGCCCTTTAAACCATTGTGCTTTTTATATGTATAGTTCTCGATTACCACTTGGATTGCAACATGTTTTATCGAGGTTATTTTATATCGGCAGATACACGCCTGATTGTTCTACCTAATGACTCTCACGTGTACGATGGGATTTCACAACATTTATAAATCAACTCGCGTTATCTCCTTTGGGGCCGTCCATAAATGACGTCACGCACCTAGGGGGGGGGTTGAGAAATGTGACGTCACATCAAAATGCGCAACTTTAAATAAATATAAACGACACGTTCTACTTAATTAAATAGACTTTTTCATAAATGTTTTCTCCTACAACATCAGAGTGCAGCGCCACTTTAATACGCACTACAATGACAATAATTTAAAGCGATTTGAAGAATTTTTTTTGGAGGGGGGGCAGAGCTTTGTGACGTCATATTTGAGGGGGGGGTCTGACTTTTTGTGACGCCGTGTGACGAGGGGGACGGGGCTCAAAAATCGTCCAAAATCGCGTGACGTCATTTATGGACGGCCCTTTGGGACATTGCCAGGGGGTCCGCACAACCCACCCCCACCCGGTTACGCTGTGGGCAGCAGAGGGCAGCAACATCCATTGTTAGCCTGTACTTCTATGCTCCCGTGCCTTCGCTTCTCTCTCCGGGACAAACCCGACAACTGCACAGTGAGGTATGGTCAAATAGTCACCCACCATTCACGCTGCGTGGGTAGCGCCTTCATCCAGCAGTGGATTGACTATGTCTGATGATCATCATAATCCATATCTAGTAGTGTAGTGTATAGTGTAGTGTATAGTAGTGTGTAGTGTAGTGTATAGTAGTGTAGTGTATAGTAGTGTAGTGTATAGTGTAGAGTATAGTGTAGTGTATAGTGTAGTGTATAGTAGTGTAGTATATAGTGTAGTGTATAGTGTAGTATATAGTAGTGTAGTGTATAGTGTAGTGTATAGTAGTGTATAGTGTAGTGTATAGTGTAGTGTATAGTAGTGTGTAGTGTATAGTGTAGTGTATAGTAGTGTATAGTGTAGTATATAGTGTATAGTGTAGTGTATAGTAGTGTATAGTAGTGTATAGTGTAGTGTATAGTGTAGTGTATATTAGTGTAGTGTATATTAGTGTAGTGTATAGTGTAGTGTATAGTGTAGTGTATAGTAGTGTATAGTAATGTATAGTGTAGTGTATAGTGTAGTGTATAGTGTAGTATATAGTGTAGTGTATGATGTAGTGTATAGTGCAGTGTATAGTAGTGTATAGTGTAGTGTATAGTAATGTATAGTGTAGTGTATAGTGAAGTGTGTGGTGCATATAGTAGTGTATAGTAGTATATAGTGTTGTGTATAGTGTAGTGTATAGTGTAATGTATAGTGTAATGTATAGTGTAGTGTATAGTGTATAGTATAGTGTATAGTAGTGTATAGTGTAGTGTATAGTGTAGTGTATAGTAGTGTGTAGTGTATAGTGTAGTGTATATTAGTGTAGTGTATATAGTGTAGTGTATAGTGTAGTGTATAGTGTAGTGTATAGTGTAGTGTATATTAGTGTAGTGTATATTAGTGTAGTGTATAGTAATGTATAGTGTAGTGTATAGTGTAGTGTATAGTAGTGTATAGTGTAGTGTATAGTGTAGTGTATAGTGTAGTGTATATTAGTGTAGTGTATAGTAATGTATAGTGTAGTGTATAGTGTAGTGTATAGTAGTGTATAGTAGTGTATAGTGTAGTGTATAGTGTAGTGTATAGTAGTGTATAGTGTAGTGTATAGTAATGTATAGTGTAGTGTATAGTGTAGTGTATAGTGTTGTGTATAGTAGTGTATAGTGTAGTGTATAGTGTAGTGTATATTAGTGTAGTGTATATTAGTGTAGTGTATAGTAATGTGTAGTGTAGTGTATAGTAGTGTATAGTGTAGTGTATAGTAGTGTATAGTAGTGTAGTGTATAGTGTAGTGTATAGTAGTATATAGTGTAGTGTATATAGTGTAGTATATAGTGTAGTATATAGTGTAGTGTATAGTGTAGTGTATAGTAGTGTATAGTGTAGTGGTGTTGCGCCACCATTGGGTTACTGCCCCTCCCCCCTCCACCATCTACGCGTGCCCACAACGGCGCAGCCACGGGTCGCGCTCCCCTCGCAACCAACATCAACCACCGCCCGCCAAACTCGTGTACAAAACTCACGGCGCTCGGCAGATTCACAAGCCAACTGACTACATTCTTGATCATTAACATCGCGTTATTGTCGTCGTCGTTGTTGTTGTTGTTTCACGTATCTCCACGCCGTCTCCGTTAATGATACCGTTATGTGAAGGCCTAGGAGGACGGAGCGAAGCCTACGCCCTTGCCTGGATCCCTCGGCCGGGTCGAGCGCTCCCTGCTCCCCGTGATCGCGTTGGGTGGGGGGGGGTCACCAGCGGCAAGTTACGCATTTTATTTTATTTCTTTTTTGTGTTTGCGCGCAGTGGTTATTTATTTTAACGCGGTATTTATTAACGATGTTGGTGTTTTACGTTGCTCTGGCAAGTTGAACGTGTGCCTTTAGGAAGTCTGGCTTTTGTAAGAATGTTAAGTGCTGCATAGGTAACGTAGTGTATAGTATATGATAGATCAATGCTATTGTTGTAGTGCAAAGTCTCGCATAGACGAATATTAATTTTAATAACGTCTGGCTCTGGTCATGATTTTAATATAAAGTGATAACGGCCGTGGATATTAAGTCGGCATTGCGTGAGCTCAATACGACCTCGCTCACAACTAATTATAAAGAACCGATTTAAGATGTTTTAAAGCCCGATAATAAACAACGTTAATTCGCACGAACTGTTGCAACAATTACTGATCCTGAGCAGAATCATAAAGAGGGTCTTAAACGACACGCCGATTAACTACAAGATTTTAAATCGACTCGGGACATTTGACGGAACGAGTGAATCCATTCTGAGATTATAGCCACTCGGCAATTCTCATTGTTTCTAAGTAATAAATTGTCAAAAATAAAAAAATCGATCAAGCCGGTCTGTTAAGAGAGCCTCCTACATATCCTTAGGGGGTATTTCGATGTCCAAACGGGTTTCAGACGGAAGCACGGTGTGGATTTAAACGATTCCAAGCATCTTTATTTACTACCACCTACCCATTCGTGATAACCGTGCCAACACGTAACTTAAGATTGCCCCCCAAAAAAACCCAGACACGTCAGGGCATTGATTGGGGCAGATAAAGCCGTGTAGTCAGTTTCATAGCGATTTGCTCCTGGGCTTTTATAAGTTATTTTCCGAAAACGTGATGGATGAACTGACGGACAGATACAATATTTACTGGGTATAGCAATATGTAGTCTTATCAGCTTTTCCTTTATACGCTCCGGGGCAAGTGCAGAATCACAAGTTGTCAAAACATTATTCGAGAACACAGAAAGATCAGACCACATTTCCATCACCTCAATCGCTTCATAGGTAGTCCTCAATTGAATCGGCAACCAAGTGCACGATCCTTCTCTACCCGATCACTTCAGTAATTGATTACTCGGACGATTATTATTTAGATCAATCGACTAATCGGACAACACAAATATTTGGGAGGGGAAAAAAAGTGGCATCTCTCTGCGCACGTGTGCCGCTGGACGGGAGGCAATGGACGGGGCTTGGTGACATCACCATCAGCTGCATCACTCTGGGCGTGGCTTGTAAGTGGGGTTTCCCACCTTCGGAAGGGCAGTCTGTGGGGGTGACCTCCATTTTTAAAGGTTGCCCGAGTGATCGACCACGCACAAAGTACGTGCTCGATTATCATTTTTAAATCCTTTATATTAAGTTCACTTGCTTGCGCGCTTACGACCGTGCAAATCTTTCGGTCGTTTTTTAACCCACTTCCCATGATCCAATCGAGCTGACATTTTGCACACAGACTCGTTGTGCGTGACAATTTCTTTTCGTGAATTTTTTTTCTCCAAAATTATACACTTTTTAGGTACAAAAAAATATATATATTTAATTACCAATTGCTTAATGGTGGCAGGCAATCATTTGACCCATATGTGGCAGCCATCTCAAGCCAGAGGACTAGAGGACTCTAACCGCCCGTTTCAAAGACCAATGTGGGCTGGGTTGTGGCACATTGAACACGCATATAAAGGATTTATAGTGAAAAACTTTGTTTTTATGGGTTAATTTTTTAATCGCGTAATCGCCTTCATCGTCACACCGCCCCAGCTATAATCTCCCGCCCTGCTTGCCACGAAAGGGACACCTCCACCGACCCGCCTTTCCAGGCGCTTCACGTAACGGAACCACCGTCATGGGCTTACACGGCAGCTCGCTGAGATGGTTTGGCACCAAACGTTCAGAAGGCGATCTGGACGGCAAGGTGTCCGCGTGGTGCAAGCGCTCCCCCAGCTACGACCACAACTGGACAGACCTGCACTACGCAGCCAGCCGGGGTGACCTCCACAAGCTCAACATCCTCCTGCACTCAACAGGTAGCAGATGTGCCGTGTGTTGCGTGGTGTGTTGCGTGGTGTGTTGCGTGGTGTGTTGCGTGGTGTGTTGCGTGGTGTGTTGCGTGGTGTGTTGCGTGGTGTGTTGCGTGGTGTGTTGCGTGGTGTGTTGCGTGGTGTGTTGCGTGGTGTGTTGCGTGGTGTGTTGCGTGGTGTGCAGGTTTGAAAGTGTGGCGTGGAAGAGGAGGGCGCCCGGGTGGTTAAGAGGTCAGAGTGCCGAGCTGACGCCGCTGAGATGCTGGGTTCTGTTCTGGGTTTCAGCAGCCTCTGATTCAACAGAATTATGAATCTAATGAGTAGACGTCTGCATGTTTACCAATGCAAACATACGGTAGTAACATACTGAGAATTAAAGATAATGGTTTGACTGTCGTCCAGCGGACATTATCCGAATGCGGTTTGTGGACCAGAGGGAAATTAAATGGTAATCAGAAATAGTTCTGTATTATCTGATTCCTTGAGCCATTTCCCAACATGAAGGGCTGCACTTGCTGTACACGAGTTCTGAATGGATACTCGGACTCCAATAGCACAATCGGGTAATTTTTTTTGTTTAACTCGGCACCACTTGTGTGAGCTAAACATTGATCGAGCTATTGAGTGCAGGTGGTGTAAGTGCTCCAGGTACCACAGGTTGGACAGCGGGTGAAACTGCACAGCAGGTGCCCCGATATCACTCTGTGTACCAGGACCCATGCCGTCCACTGGCTCACAGCAAACAAAACATGGTGGCCTCGCGCCTGGCGAGTGTACAGCTACGCCTTTGTTGTTAGAACTGCTTCTTGTGTGTTAGTTTGTTGTCCTTCCCCCCGGAACCTCCGATCAGCACGGTTGACTGCGTACGGTGCGAAAGAAGTTCAACATACACACGTACATAGACTCGCACAGTCACTCACCCACTCACATAGTCACTCATCCACACACTCAACCACCCTCCGATCAGCACGGTTGACTACGTACGGTGCGAAAGAAGTTCAACATACACACGTACATAGACTCGCATAGTCACTCACCCACTCACATAATCACTCATCCACACACTCAACCACCCTCCGATCAGCACGGTTGACTACGTACGGTGCGAAAGAAGTTCAACATACACACGTACATAGACTCGCATAGTCACTCACCCACTCACATAATCACTCATCCACACACTCACCCACCCTCCAATCAGCACGGTTGACTACGTACTGTGTGAAAGATGTTCAGCGTATACACGTACATAGACTCACACAGTCACTCATCCACTCACATAATCACTCATCCACACACTCAACCACCCTCCGATCAGCACGGTTGGCTACGTACTGTGTGAAAGAAGTTCAGCATATGCACGTACATAGACTCACACAGACACTCACCCACTCACATAGTCACTCATCCACACACTCAACCACCCTCCGATTAGAACGGTTGGCTACTTAGTGCGAAATAAGTTCAGCGTACTTAAGAAAGCGGCGGATCGTTCGTGTGTGCCACCGCGCTGTAATTGGACATTCGTCAGTGGCTGCTACGGCTCGGTAAACTCGTTACAAACTCTTGTCGCCATTTGCCCACCGATTTATCATCCCCCGTCGCGCTATCGGCGTCAAGCCCCTGAGACGTAGGAGTCCCGTTCGGAAGTGGATATCACAGAGCTGCGGAACTTTCTCCACCGCATATGACAAAGCCACCACTCGGGATTTCTTCAAGTGACCTCCGATCCACTAATTAGAGGGCAGCACTTTCCCCACCGGATATAACAGAGCCACCTCTCGTGATTCCTTCAAGTGACCTCCAATCCACTAATCGAAGGGCAGCACTTTCCCCACCGGATATCACAAAGCTAACTCTGAGATGTAAATTTCCTGTTCAGCCCCCCCCCCCCCCCCCCCCCCAATTCGCGCTGCAGTGATCGCCGTTTTTTTGCAATGGCATCAGACACCGACTCGTGCGACCGCAAAGACTTCTACGGGAAAACGCCGCTGTACTGGGCGGCGTACAAGGGTCACAGGGCGTGCATGGAGCAGCTCATCGGCCACGGCGCGGACGTCAACAGCCAGTGCAAGCACGGCAGCACCCCACTGCACACGGTCATTGGCCTCTACCCGGACTGCGCCATCCTTCTTATACAGGTCATTATCACTGTGTGTCAATGGGGCCTTGTAGAGGTCATTATCACTGTGTGTCAATGGTGCCTTATAGAAGTCATTATCACTGTGTATCAATGGGGCCTTGTACAGGTCATTATCACTGTGTATCAATGGGGCCTTGTACAGGTCATTATCACTGTGTATCAATGGGGCCTTGTACAGGTCATTATCGCTGTGTGTCAATGGGGCCTTATAGAAGTCGTTATCACTGTGTATCAATGGGGCCTTGTACAGGTCATTATCATTGTGTGTCAATGGGGCATTTATAGAGGTCATTATCACTGTGTATCAATGGGGCCTTATAGAGGTCATTATCACTGTGTGTCAATGGGGCCTTGTAGAGGTCATTATCACTGTGTATCAATGGGGCCTTGTACAGGTCATTATCACTGTATCAATGGGGCCTTGTAGAGGTCATTATCACTGTGTATCAATGGGGCCTTGTACAGGTCATTATCATTGTGTGTCAATGGGGCATTTATAGAGGTCATTATCACTGTGTATCAATGGGGCCTTGTAGAGGTCATTGTCACTGTGTGTCAATGGGGCCTTGTAGAGGTCATTATCACTGTGTATCAATGGGGCCTTGTACAGGTCATTATCATTGTGTGTCAATGGGGCATTTATAGAGGTCATTATCACTGTGTATCAATGGGGCCTTGTAGAGGTCATTGTCACTGTGTGTCAATGGGGCCTTGTACAGGTCATTATCACTGTGTATCAATGGGGCCTTGTACAGGTCATTATCACTGTGTGTCAATGGGGCCTTATAGAAGTCATTATCACTGTGTATCAATGGGGCCTTGTAGAGGTCATTGTCACTGTGTGTCAATGGGGCCTTGTACAGGTCATTATCACTGTGTATCAATGGGGCCTTGTACAGGTCATTATCACTGTGTGTCAATGGGGCCTTATAGAAGTCATTATCACTGTGTATCAATGGGGCCTTATACAAGTCGTTATCACTGTATCACAGGGGCCTTTTTTTCCAGGAAGTGGCCCCGAAGCTTGCCATAACGTAAGGGACCGTGGTTTATTTACAGCCAACGTCAGTTGAACGTGGACAATTAGACTCAAGCCGAAACATAACATATCAAAACTAATGTTTAATTTTTTTTAATAGAATATATTATTGTCATCAGTATGACATGAGTATACCAAGTTTGCAGTCAATACCACATTGGGAAGTGGGTTAAAATTGAGTTACAATATTTGAGGATACGACAACAACAGACAGAGTGAGTTAAATAAAAGCGTGTGATAATAGGTTTTACCCTTTCTGGCAATACAACAGGTGTACAGCTGTTCAAGCATCAAATAGGAACCTTTTGCAAGGCATCAAGTCTGCATTAACCGCACATAGTTGTGACAAAACATGCAAAACAAACATGCTTTGATAATATATAAACGGCTGTCTCTGGTGCTGGTGTAGGCCAATCAGTTTCAAAGACGATGCATTTATTATCGGATCATGTTTGTTTGCATGTATTGCCACTTGTACGCGTGGTTAATGCAGACTTGATGCCTTGAACATCTTAACGCCTTTTGGTGTCATCTGGTCCAACCCATGTGAGACTAGGCTCTAAGGAAAGCCGTCTCAGGTGTAGACCAATCAACTTCAAGGACAGTGCATACATTATCAGAGTTAGGTTTTTTGTTTGCATTATGACTGCAGGTATTGTGGTCAATGCAAACATGACTCCTTGTAAAAAAGGTGTCAGTTTTGTTGCCAGATAAAAGGGTAAAAAACCAATTATCATCTTAACACCTGTTGTATTGCCAGAAAGGGTAAAACCTTTTCTTATTTTCTTTAAATTTTTATCAGGTAAGGCCTACTGAGCTATATCGCTCTTTCTTCCAGAAGCTACCCGGCCATCACAAATGATAGCTGAGAACGAAGTGGCTTGTCACATGGACATTTATAGCGGCTAAATACTCTCATGCGCATGTTGATTCTAAACGTGGAGGGGAAAACATCTGAGCCACCGTGGCGAGATGTTAACTACAATGACCCCTTCCACAGCGGGTCTCGTTTGTCTTTTACTTATATACTTATTAGTTTTTCCTCCTCTCGGCCGACAAATTATTTATGATGACGTACAGCTCCTTGGAAACCTTACGTTGTAAATGTAATTTATATCATTCTCGGCACCCGACAATGCCTTCCCCTTTTCTGGTCCAGATATTTCACGTTTAAACAAATGTTTTATTTTGTTTGCGGGCCACGCAAAGACAAAGACATCCCATATAGCCTTCACCAGACTGTTGGGGCAAGTGCTGTTAGCGAGCACCTCTTAAGGCCAGAGCACGGCACAGGAGCGGGTTGTGTGGCCAGCACCACAACTGGCCACCTTTGTACCCCCAGTGCCGATGTTTACACACCGCACCAGCTGCTCATTTAAGGCGGAATCGACCGAGGGGAGAGGCCCAGAACCGGTTCAGATAATCGTTGCTGGTGTTGGCCGTGAGCGGGAATCGTACTTAGGTCGCCTGGTTCGGCGGGCATCACGTTTGCCGCTGCACTACCGTGTCTGCTGCCATCTAGTGGCAGCATATGGTCATGATCAAAATTTCGATGTAAAGCTTTCGTGACTGCAGGGATTCATCTTCTTGGTTCTTTCGGTAAAGTCACGTAGAAGGGAAATAATAAAGCAATAAAAATAAAACATAATAAAATAATTCTCACGAGGGTGAATAACAGGTCTGTCGGGAAGACAGCGTCTGAATGACGCTGTCTTCCCGACAGACCTGTTCTTATTTTATTATGTTTTATTTTTATTATTTCCCTTCTACGTGACTTTACCAAAAGAACCAAGAACATGATCAAAATGTTTTACCAAATACAAAAAAAGTTGACGGAATTAATTGAAACATGGCTGGCTGCAGGCTGATGTCAAGTTGAAAAACGCATGGCTGTGAAAGGAGTTACTCGATTATCCGTGGGTGGATTGCCCGTCTTACGGATTAACCGTGCTTGCGTAATCGATTTACGCGCGAAGGGTCAGTGACCCAGTGCCCACTTGACCGCACAAGCATTGGTAAGTGAACCGAGACAATAGCAACAGGTGACACATGTTTGTCCCTCATTTACAGATACTTTGTGTTGCCTGCGTTTTTGTTTTATCTGGGCCACTCCTTCCCGCCCCATTATTAATTCATTTGTATTTTACCAGGTAAGGCCCACTGAGCCACAAATGATAGCTCAAAAAAGTGGGCTTATCACGTAGGAAATGTTTCGCAGCAAAATACTCTTAAACGCTTGTCGATTCTAAATGTGGAGGGAATAACTGTAGGATCCAGAGAAATATCCACGCGACCACAGGGAGAACATGCAAACTCCAAATACACAGGTGTCAGGGTCGGGATCGAACCCACAGCCTCCTGTACACCAGGCGAGGTAGTTAACATCTCGCCACCGTGGCGTCCCGCGTTACCCCGGATAACCGAGAGATGACTGTGAATATGATTTTGTCCATCCAGTGTCTCTCCATCATCACCGACCAATCAGAACGCTCCGTACTTCACCGTGCAGGGTTGGTAAAGGCAGGGAGCGTAGATGTGGGAGCATTTGAGTACAGGGACAGCGATGGACTTAGCTGTCCGCACCCTTCTGCCCACCCTTTTAGCTGCAACGTACCGCGATCCCTAAGAATCACGAATGGACGAATCAGTTTTTTTTAGCGTACCAATGTTACAAAGGTCGTGGAAGCGACTTCTGGAATCCGGTCTTTATTTGTCTTTCGTTCACAACACTCCCATCTTACTCCTTCACGCTGCTGACAGCGTGAGAGGGAGAGAGAGACACGCGCGGCCACGTGGCAGCCTGGACCACGTGGCAGCCTGGACCACGTGGCAGCCT
Organism: Lethenteron reissneri; assembly: GCF_015708825.2. Lineage (NCBI taxonomy): Eukaryota > Metazoa > Chordata > Hyperoartia > Petromyzontiformes > Petromyzontidae > Lethenteron > Lethenteron reissneri. Next base: position 6,821,141 of record NC_083833.1, on the reverse strand, counting down.
GGACCACGTGGCAGCCTGGGCCACGTGGCAGCCTGGACCACGTGACAGCCTGGACCTCCGCTCCAGTGTGGCCTCACCCTCCGTTCGTTCCAGATCTGACCACGTGTTGTCCGTCTCCACCCCTTTCAATACCCGGGTCACGTGGTACCTTTCCACCAATCCTGGTTAGCCTCTATGGAATCTTCTAGACTCCATCGTACGCTCCCAGGACCGCGCCCCTGACTCGTCCCCCCATTGGCTGTGGCTAAAGCCAGCAGATCCAATCCTCTACTTACAGATGTCACCTTCCCATTACGTCAGGGCCACGCCCCTAGGCTTCCCCCCATTGGCTATGGGCCAGGACCGGCAGAACCAATCATCGTAACGAGGTGTAAACCAATCAGCAACCCGGATATATCCTCACATTACACATGCACCTCCCTTCAACGAAGCCCTCCCCAATGCTCACTGCCCCTTTGACCATGCACGTCGCCAACAATGAGACGACCTCTGTCCCACGACAGCACGGTGCGGACGTGAACCAGTCGGACAAGTGGGGGGTCACCCCGATGTACCTGGCGGCATGCAACGGCCATCTGGACGGGCTGCGGCTGCTGGTGCACGCTGGCGCCGTCATGGCCTACAGGAACAAGGTAACTACGCTCTGTTGGGTGGCATCGTTAGGGGCATGGCCTACAGGAACAAGGTAACTACAGCCTGTTGGGTGGCATCGTTAGGGGCATGACCGAGCTGTGACGCGTTAGCCCCTTGCGGCATACGTTTGCGGTTCGAGACCCAACGCGGCCGGATGTTTGAGATCCCGTGCGTGACGTTATCGGAAAGAGAGTGCCGTTGTCAGGTTTGTAAAATGGGGGCGGCAGTCATCGATCGGCCTCCACTGTGAAGCTACTGCAGACTGAAACGTAATAATCAAAACTTGACACATTCGCCAACAATATAATCTCAATTTCGATTTAAAGCTTTCGTGACTGCAGGGATCCATACTGGTTGGTTCTTTCGGTAAAGTCACGTAGAAGGGAAATAATATAACAATAAAAATATAAAACAATAAAATTCTCACAACGTTGCGATTGCAACACAAGCAATCGTCATCAGGTGTGAAAACCACAGCAAACATTTTTCAAATTGTCTTGCTGTGGTTTTCACACCTGATGATGATTGCTTGTGTTGCAATCGAAACGTCGTGAGAATATTATTGTTTAATTTTTATTATTTTATTATTTCCCTTCTACGTGACTTTACCGAAAGAAACAAGAACATGAATATAATCTCATTCTAATCCTAATTTATATTAACAGAGCGCCTTCGCTCAAGGCGCTTGACATAGCTTACAAAACGATGACAGAGTGGCATGGTGTAGTCGACGGGCGTACGAGGATTGAGGAACAAGTGACAGCGCTAGGGGTGTACTTTGGGATCATGAAAGGGTAGGGGAGGGACGAGAACGAGTGGAGGGGCGAGGGGAGGCAAGCGGAGGAGAAAGAGCAACAGTCAAATATAGAATAGGCGACTTTTTAGGCAGTGGGAATGAAGCAATGGTTTGATCATAACGCACAAGCAACGTGATTTTCGTCGAATCGCGATTGCGACCATTCGTATCGGTGCCCCCACTGTTCCTCGCACGTCACGTGACGTCACCGTGCTGCGCGACTAATGCGTAGGCCGTAGTCAGGGCCACTGACCTCGCTTCACCTTGCTTCGGAGCGCCAACTCGGTGGAGTGGAAGTTGCGCCGGTGTTTATATTCGACAAAGGCAGCAACAATGAGACAACTGTTTAGCAGTTTCGCCGGAGTGTCGGATGTACTCGAAACATTTTTTTAATCCGCTCTGGAATGGTGATGGCGCTTTCGTTTTTGTGTAAGTGCCAAACCAGTGACTTAGCCCATCAATACTCCATAATTTCTCAGGCTGTAATTAGCCGCCTTCAAAAATAGCGCCCCATAGGTGGAGCTAGAATTTAGGCGGTTTGAACCTGCGGTTGCCCGATTTGTGAAGCTGTCCATTGGCGGAACGGCTTTTCCGAGGGGCGTAATGAAAAGCACCCTGGGTAATTACTCCGCCTGACAAAAACGTGGCACACTCGAAGCAGACAGTTGCAGTAACGATCCGCGCGCTCTCAATTTCAATGAATCGCTCAATATTAATTTTACGTGCCAATATCGCCCGCCCCCCCCCCTTTCGTACAATGGGCATCGGTGCACATTACAGCGGAACGGGAAGAGTACGAGGGGGGTGGAGGGAGGGGGAGGGCGGCACGGAAGCAACAGGAATGAAAAGAGAAAGGCGTGACGATCCTCGAGCAGGGTGAATCGCGATGGGGAAGCCCAGCCGTGCTTCCTAAGCGGATAGCGTGGGAAAAGGTTTCAGCGGTACACCGAAAAACTAACTGAAAATTAAAGAGACGGTTTTAATTGAATGATCCATGGGAAGAAGGAATATCCTCTTAGTTCTTTCGGTAAAGTCACGTACCTACGTGAAAGTCACGTACCTACGTGACTTTATCGAAAGAACTAAGAGTATGCCTTGCAGTCACGAAAGCTTCAAATCTAGAATTAAGAAGGAATATCGATGGAAGGGTCAATTTTCCACTATCGGGGCACACGGACAACTCGCTGGTTTTATTGACCCCTAAATTTCAGGGCATCGTGGGGGGGGCTCTGTCCTCTCCTCGCTGCAAAGGACCCCCGGCGTTAAATTTCCCCGCATGCTCCAGCAGGTGAAATGAAACTCTCCGATGCCTAACGTGAAACCCTCCAGAGTTTCCAAAGCTAACGGCACCTCTGACCCGACTCAAATAGAACATTTAAACAAAACCCGCTATGAGATACGTACACACTAACTGGTCTCCCTTGGCTACGCTGCTCTTAAATACCACCTTAGCCTGGCTCTCTCACTCAGGCTCGGGTGGTACTCTTCGAGGGCAAGGTAACTCTATCAGCCAGGCTAAGGCACCCTTCGTGAGCAGTGGAGCTCTCTCAGTCAGGCTAAGGCACCCTTCAAGAGCAGGGTAGCTCTATCAGCCAGGCTAAGGCACCCTTCAAGAGCAGTGGAGCTCTCTCACTCAGGCTAAGGCACTCTTCAAGAGCAGTGGAGCTCTATCAGCCAGGCTAAGGCACCCTTCAAGAGCAGGGTAGCTCTGTCAGCCAGGCTAAGGCACCCTTCAAGAGCAGTGGAGCTCTCTCAGCCAGGCTAAGGCACCCTTCAAGAGCAGTGGAGCTCTCTCAGCCAGGCTAAGGCACTCTTCAAGAGCAGTGGAGCTCTATCAGTCAGGCTAAGGCACTCTTCAAGAGCAGGGTAGCTCTGTCAGCCAGGCTAAGGCACCCTTCGTGAGCAGTGGAGCTCTGTCAGCCAGGCTAAGGCACTCTTCAAGAGCAGGGTAGCTCTAGCAGTCGGGCTAAGGCACCCTTCAAGAGCAGTGGAGCTCTCTCACTCAGGCTAAGGTGGTACTCTTCAAGAGCAGTGGAGCTCTGTCAGCCAGGCTAAG
>NC_083833.1:6773955-6817156 GCF_015708825.2 Lethenteron reissneri | reverse complement strand
AGCACCCCCCCTCCTCACCCCCAGCCCCTCCCCCCCTCTCCCCTTACCCCCCTCCCTCCGTAGGTGAATTAACGAACTGTGGGGGGGGGGGGGGGTGCAGGTAAATATTTGACGCCGAATCCTCGTTAGCGATTACAGCAGGGCCGACTGTCCCCCAACTCCCAGGCCTCCCTCCTCCAACACTCTCCATTGTAGTTTCACACGGAGTAGGGCTTTCGCTACCAATAGCATCCATCCTCGAGGTTTTTAAATAAATGCGTCATTGAAACCGCCACCATCCGACGCAGCCAACGAGTAAGGTGATGTCACGTAAACAGAACGTGCCAATTCGTGACGAGTTCAGCACTAAGGTTGCGTGTTGGAGAGAGCAGATCCACAACATTCACAATCTCGAATGCCGTGACCTTTCGCCCAGTAATTACCAGCGGCTTCATCAGGCGGGCAGATTTGTGGAGAAACAGAGGGGTGGATGGGAGCGCCGAGTCACACCAGTGGGTCATCTCCGAGTCACCGATGGAAATTCCACATTGCTATGGCAGGGGCAGTCGGGTAGGTACGGGCGCGGGGTGGTGGAGTGGGAGGGCAAGTCTAGAAACAATTTACAGATGTATATATAAACACGTTTCATGACTAATAACGACGATACTAACGGTTGCTATGGCGCCGTAAACCTTGCAAGCCGTTTTGAGAGGCTCATTGTGAATTTATAGTCTTTGGTTTTTTCGGTAAAGTCACGTAGGTAAAAAAATAAAATAAATTAAATCACGACGTTTTGGGCGCAACACAAGCGTCCTTCTTCAGGTGGGGACAACTTAGCACACCACTTAAGCGGCGCGCATTCTTTTACCTACGTGACTTTACCGAAAAAACCAAAGAGTATGAATCCTTGCAGTCACGAAAATTTCAAATCTAGAATCATTGTGAATGAACGAGTCCCATGTGCGTCTATTGCATTGGAGCTTCATAGCTCATCGGATTTCTCCGGCATGAATAGAGATTCTGATTGAGGGTCTCTGCGTGAGCCTGCTGGAGTCTCTGTCCAACACGATGTAGACTTTTACAGCGGTGCCCAAACATGACCACGTGTGAAGATGCCGACTCGAAACAGCCGGTCTGTTGATTTCATCTCGAGAGAGAGAGCGAGCTTAAGACTTCAACTCACTTCATTTAGGAACTCCGCTTAAAGAGTGCCCAGCATGGATTTTAATCCATAATTATCCGTGCCGTATCAACGCTCCAACCCCCAAATCAAAGCCACCTCGCAGTCTTCTATACGGGTTTATGCAAATTACTCCACACAACATAAGAAAACATTATTTGTGCATGTACAATTCAGTGCACGCATTGAATGTAAGACTATTTTGAAAGTGAATGTAAACTTATATGCCTCACACTAATTGCAGTGCCGTCACGTATCGCAATGCACCTCGATTTGTTTAATAAAGTATTTTTGACTTAAAACAAAAGAGACAGAGAGAGAGAGAGATACAGGATCAGTCAAGGGCAAGGGAGGAAAGGAAGGTCTTGATCCTGGGCCTGACCATGAATGGGGAAGTCGACATCACGGAATGGCTGGGGCAATGTGACAACAACCCAGCGTATCGTTCACATGGCACGGGGAGGTCTCACATATTACCCGGACTACTTCAGCAATTGTTGCTGTGGTTGTCCCACCTGATAACGGACGCTTGTGTTGCCTCCGAAACGTCGTGATTTTTTTCACGCCCGGCCGCCTTTGTCTCACCAGCGCTGATATTTCACACGACGTACGAAGTTCTCATTTAAAGGCTGAGTCGAGCTAGGGGAGGCCCGGGACCGGTTTAAAAAACTCGCCACTGTTACTGGCCGTGAGCGGGAATCGAACTGGGATCACCGGGTTCGTAGCGCAGCGCGGTGCGCTAACCACTTCCACGACCGCTCCACGCACAAAGACAAAGATCCCCCATATAGCCTAATAGACTGTTTGGGCAAGTGCTGTTAGCGAGCACCTACAAAGGCCAGAATGGCACACGAGTGGGTGGGTGGCCAGCACCACGCCCGACCGCCTTTGTCTCCCAAGTGGCGATGTTTACACATCGTAACCGGTACTCATTTGAGGCTGAGTCGACATAGGGGAGGCCCAGGACCGGTTCAGATAATCGTCACCGGTGTTGGCCGTGAGCGGGAATCGAACTCGGGTCGCCGAGTTCGTAGCGCAGCGTAGCGCTAACCGCTACACCACCGCTCCCCACGAGCACATCAACACACACACAAAGATCGTAAGATGCACACCGAACTTTGTTTTTGCTTCAAAATGCAGGGGGGGGGGGGGGGGGGGCAGAAACGGCGTCGTGAGCCAGAGAACACGGCGTTACAAAAAAAATACTAAAACAAAAAAAACGTAAGCGCGTTACGCGGCTAAATCACAGCGATCAAATCCGTCAGTGTCGAGAAATTCACGAGTGAATTAGACCCTCGTTAAAAACGGGGCTCGCGCGCACGGAGAGAGCGAGCGAGCGAGCGGGACAGAGATTCTCGCAGAGGTGGGTAGGGATGCGATGGAAGAGATGGGGCGATGGGATGGGATGAGAAGGGCACGTCCTAAACAAGCAAGGCGTACGTGGATGTAAAGACAAGCGTGCACACACACACACACGCGCACACACACGCAGACTCAAACGCATGCACACACATGCAATATCACAAGCATACACGCACGCACACACAAGGCAAATATCCCCGTATAGCCTTAATAGGATGTTGGGGCAAGTGCTGTCAGCTAGGTGAGCACCTATGAAGGCTGACACGGCACACGAGGGGGTTAGTGGCAAGCACCACGCCCGGCCGCCTTTGTCTCCCTCGTGGCAGAGTCTTTTTTGCACATTGCACCAGGTACTGATTTGAGGCTGAGTCGACCTAGGGGAGGCCCAGGACCGGTTCAGATAATCGTCAATGGCGTTGGCCGTGAGCGGGAATCGAACTCGGGTTGCCGGGTTCACACAGACACAGACACACACGCTCACAAGAATACACGCACACACATATAGACACACACGCTCACACGAATACACACAAACACACACGCTCACAAGTATACACACAGACACACACGCTCACAAGAATACACGCGCACACACACAAACACACACGCTCACAAGAATACACGCACACACACACAAACACACACGCTCACAATAATACACGCACACATAGACACACACGCTCACAAGAATACACACACACATAGACACACACGCTTACAAGAATACACACACACATGCTCACAAGAATACATGCACACACACATAGACACACACGCTCACAAGAATACACACACACATAAACACACCCGCTCACAAGAATACACACACACACACACATAGACACACACGCTCACAAGTTTACATGCATGCATGCACACACACACACACAAACACACACGCTCACAATTATACACACAGACACACACGCTCACAAGAATACACGCACACACACACATAGACACACAGACAGACACACACGCTCACAAGAACACACGCATGCGCACACACACACGCGTCTGCTCCGCTCACATTTTTGCGAGCGCTTCACTCGGAACCATTAACCCCTCTCACCCTCGGAGCGGATCCCTGTTTGTGCCGCCCTCCGTGCCCTTCGCGGAGCGTTTCGCTCCGCGCTCCATGTCCACCGTTGTCTACGAATTCTCCGCCGTGGCACGCGCACGATATCATCATCGTCATCATTATTATTCCGTCTTATTTATAATTCACGTTACGGTGTTCTTACACGCGAGCGAGCGCGCGGCAACGGGGTGTGCGAGCGAGGGCGTTCGTACGGAGTGAATTTGATGCTGGAAATAGAAGGGATGGAGGGGATGGTGGTGGAGGGGAGGAGGAGGGGGAGTGGGGGAGTGGTGGAGCAGCGGTTAGCACGCCGCGTCAAGAACCCGGCGAATATCGGAGCAAGTCCTGGGCTCTCCCCTAGGTCGACTCGGCCATAAATGGACATCTGGTGCAGCGTGTGAAACATCCTGACAAAGGCGGTCCAGCATGGCGCTGGCCACCTACCACCCCCCTCCCCCCCCTCCCCACGTGTGTCCGTGCCACGGCCTTCATCAGGTGCTACTCGCTAACAGCACTTGCCCCAACAGTCTGTTCAAGACTATACGGGTGATCTTTGTCTTTGCGTGTGCGTGCAAAAATAAGAGAGCTTCATCGCGCATCGGATTCCTCGAGTATAAATAAAGATTTGAAGCTTTCGTAAAGTCGCGTAGGTAGAAAAGATGATAAAAGAACACGATGTTTCGGTCGCAACACAAGCAGATCATTCTTTCTCACCTGATGACGGACGCTTGTGTTGCCACCGAAACGTCGTGTTCTTTTATTATTATAATTTTTATAAATAAAGAGTCTGATTATGAAGTCTGCTTATTGGGCTTAGACAATCACCTTGCTCGACCCCAAGCCTGGTTTCAAGGCGAGCGAGTGAAATCTAGTATCTAATAAAGCAATTAATCAATTAACGAATTCATTGATTAATTACTTTGCGACGCGCACAAATTAAAAGGACGTTCAGAGAACTTAAAAGGACACTCAGAGGCGTGGGAGAAATAATTGGGGAGATGAGAGAGACGAGAGAGAGAGAGCTGAGGGAGTGAGCGAGAGAGTGAGCGAGAGAGTGAGCGAGAAAGTGACTGAGAGAGTGAGCGAGAGAGTGAGCGAGAGAGTGAGCGAGAGAGTGAGCGAGAGAGTGAGCGAGAGAGTGAGCGAGAGAGTGAGCGAGAGAGTGAGCGAGAGAGTGAGCGAGAGAGTGAGCGAGAGAGCGAGCGAGAGAGCGAGCGAGAGAGCGAGCGAGAGAGCGACTGAGAGAGCGAGCGAGAGAGTGAGCGAGAGAGTGAGCGAGAGAGTGAGCGAGAGAGTGAGCGAGAGAGTGAGCGAGAGAGTGAGCGAGAGAGTGAGCGAGAGAGCGAGCGAGAGAGCGAGCGAGAGAGCGAGCGAGAGAGCGAGCGAGAGAGCGAGCGAGAGAGCGAGCGAGAGAGCGAGCGAGAGAGCGACCGAGAGAGCGACCGAGAGAGCGACCGAGAGAGCGAGCGAGAGAGTGAGCGAGAGGTGGGGGTTTATATAAAGCAAAGTTTAATAAAAAAAAATTACGAAATGATGAACGATGCAAAGTGCCGACTACACCGAGCATCTTCTTGTTTCCACTGATCGTAAAAATAAGAGAGAGAGAGCTGAGAGAGAGAGATGAGAGAGAGAGAGCTAAGAGGGAGAGAGATGAGAGAGAGATGAGAGATTTGGAGGGAAGACGGCGTAAAGCATGTCGCTCTGAACAACTGAACCGAGCTGGACGACACAATCGAGGCTAAATTACTGACACGGGCGCAAGCCTCGCTCCGCAGATGTCCTTCAGGGGCCGAGTGCCTGTCGCTAACACCCTGGCAGCATCCGTGCTGTGGCACAAGACCAAGGCCCTTGGCTACTCACCAGAGTCAACCGCTCACTCGCGCACTTCGTCTGGCATGGGAAACACTGGCTCAGGCCGGGCGTTCTCTGCCTGCCGGTGGGCGAATGCGGCCAGGGTCTGGTGGACGAGAGAGAGGAGAGAGCGAGAGAGAGAGCGAGCGAGAGAGTGAGCGAGAGAGCGAGCGAGAGAGCGAGCGAGCGAGGGCAACATAAAGCCCCGTTTAAAAAAAAAAAAAAATTACGAAATGATGAACGAAACAAAGTGCCGAATACACCGAGCATCTTCTTGTTTCCACTGATCGTAAAAAAAAAAAAGAGAGAGCTGAGAGCGAGAGAGGAGAGAGAGATGAGACAGGAGGAGGGGAGCCTTCAGACTGTGACAGAAGCGATGGCACCGACGGCGATGTGCGGGGCAGTGCCGAGAGGATCAGGATGAGAATGAGGGTGGCGTTGAGGAGGACGATGAGAGGATGATAATGAGGATGGCGAGGAGGCGGATGGGAGGAGGATGAGGAGGGAGAGGAGGGAGAGGGGGATGAGGGGGGTGAGGGGGGTGAGGAGGGTGAGGGGGGTGAGGGGGGTGAGGGGGGTGAGGAGGGTGAGGGGGGTGAGGAGGGTGAGGGGGGTGAGGAGGGTGAGGGGGGTGAGGAGGGTGAGGGGGGTGAGGATCGTGAGGATGAGGAGGGTGAGGGGGTGAGGAGGGTGAGGAGGAGAGGGATGATGATGAGGGGGATGAGGAGTATGATGAGGATGAGAATGATGAGGATGAGGAGGAGGGAGAGGCAGTGAACTCGAGACGAGCGGAGGGAGCCGCGACAGAGAAGCGCCGCTCTCCTCGCGTCTGCTTCAAGAGACGACACGGGGCCTGGCGAGGCAGGAGGAGGAGGGGGCCACGCGAGACAGATCTTGGATCGTCGTCTGTGACCCTCCGAGCCAGCAGCAGCCACCACCTCCTCGAGGTGCGGAGGTATGTTTAATCTTCTGTTAAGCTGTGAGACGAGTCCAATAACACGGCCCGGGCAACGCGGTGGTGGCTGCTGCTGCTGTTGTTGTTGTTGTTGCGTTTTGTTCGTGTCAAATTAAAACTCAGAGGAGGGTTGTTTGCAGGATTAAAGACTTACGTGTGTTCGCAGCAAAGACAAAGGTCCCCCGTATAGCCTTGACAGGCTGCCGGGGCAAGTGCTGTTAGCGGGCAGCAACTATGAAGAGCGGCACGGCACGCTAAGGGGTGGGGTGGCCGGCACCACGCTCGGCCGCCTTTGTCTCCCCAGTGACGATGTTAACACGCTGCGCCAGGTACTAATTTGAGGCTGAGTCGACCTAGGGGAGGCCCAGGACCGTCTCTGATGATCGTCGCTGGTGTATGCCGTGAGCGGGAATCGAACACGGGTCGCCTGGTTCGTAGCGCAGTGCGCTAACCGCTACACTACCGCACCCCTCATATACATACATTCACAAATACAAACAAAGATTCCCCGTATAGCCTTAACAGACAATTGGGGCAAGTGCTGTTAACAAGCACCTATGAAGAGCGGCATGGCGCACGAGGGGGGTGGGTGGCCAGCACCACGCTCGGCCGCCTTTGTCTCCCCAGTAGCGATGTTAACACGCTGCGCCAGGTACTAATTTGAGGCTGAGTCGACCTAGGGGAGGCCCAGGAACGGTTCTGATATCTCCCGCCAACGATGCTAGCCGTGGCAGCTGAGCGCGCTGAAATCGCCGCTTGCCTCTTAGGAAAAATTCCGACGCGCAGCTCGCTGGCGAGGAAAGTTATTTTGATTAAATTCCACTTCGAAAAATAACAAAACAAACCCCCCCAAAGTAACTGGGTAAAGTTGCACCTCAGCTGCTAACAGCGAACGAAGCCTGCATCCCACGAAACCTTTAAATTGGTGCTAATCAAAGGAAATTAATTGCCTTCGGCTAAATTACACGGGCAATCAAGGGAGATATGAAGAGAGGGAGGCATTTATAACGCGGAGAAAGGAACGGGTTCCATTATTCACGAATTCCTACCGGGATGTTTCTTTTACTTAAGGCCAGAGGAGTGAATGATGGATGGCAACACACGCGCTCACACACACACACACTGGCACCCACACGCTCACTCACACTCGCACCCACGCACTCACACTCGCACCCACGCACTCACACTGGCACCCACGCACTCACTCACACTGCCACCCACGTGCTCACCCTCCCACCCACGTGCTCACTCACACACTGGCACCCACGTGCTCACTCACACTCACACTGGCACCCACACGCTCACTCACACTCACACTCGCACCCACGCGCTCACTCATTCTGCCACCCACACGCTCACTCACACAGGCACCCACGCGCCCACACTCGCACCCACGCCCTCACACTCACCCACACGCTCACTCACACTCGCACCCACACGCTCACTCACACTCACACCCACACTCGCACCCACGCGCTCACTCACACTGCCACCCACACGCTCACACTGGCACCCACGCGCTCACACTCACACTGCCACCCACACACTCACACTCGCATCCACGTGCTCACTCACACTGCCACCCACGTGCTCACTCTCCCACCCACTCGCTCTCTCACACTGCCACCCACACACTCACACTGGCACCCACACACTCACACTGGCACCCACGTGCTCACACTCGCACCCACGCGCTCTCTCACACTGCCACCCACACGCTCACCCTCGCACCCACGCGCTCTCTCACACTGCCACCCACACGCTCACACTGGCACCCACACGCTCACCCTCCCACCCACGTGCTCAGTCACACTGCCACCCACGTGCTCACCCTCCCACCCACGTGCTCACTCACACTGGCACCCACGTGTTCACCCTCCCACCCACGCGCTCACTCACACTGGCACCCATGTAAGACACTCGCGCCCGTATAATGTACGTGTTCAATTACACCCACACTCCGAAAACAACAGCACCACAGCGCTCATGCCAGGCTAGGTACACTTTTGAGGCCACGTGAAGCGTGCAAGGCTCGCTGCCGGCAGGAGGTCACGGCACACACCCAGGTGCCATGGGTTGACTGACTGATATGACTGGCAGACGCACAAAGAAAAAGATACCCCCTATAGCCTTGACAGACTGTTGGGGCAAGTGCTGTTAGCAAGCACTTATGGAGGGCGGCACCATGCCAGACCGCCTTTGTCTCGCCAGTGCCGATGTTTGCACTCCGCACCAGGTCCTCATTTTGAGGCTGAGTCGACCTAGCGAAGGCCCAGCACCGGCTCAAATAATCGTCAGCGGTGTCGGCCGTGAGCGGAAATCGAACACTCGTCACCGGGTTCGTAGCGCAGCGCGCGAACCACCGCACCACGGCTCCCAACGCACGCGGACACTCTGCTCGGTAAATGCTGAAGCCTCGACCTGAACAGCAGCAGAGAATCAACAGCACGGGCGGCTGAGGGAAGAGCGGAGAGTTCCAGACCCCGGCGTTGGCCGTGAGCGGGGATCGAACCCGGGCGGCCGGGTTCCGGAGCGCGGCGCGGCCACGCTGACCGCTTCCCCGCGACGCTCGCGACTCAGGCGCGCCACCCAAACCTTCGCCACCTCATGTCCACGTGTGCGCACGTTTCATCACGTCCACGCTGCGATCAGGCAAACGTACCCCCCCCCCCCACACACACGCACATACACACACAGGCGCATACACACACGCACATACACACATACGCACATACACACACATACACACACACGCACATACACACACACGCACATACACACACATACACACACACGCACATACACACACACGCACATACACACATACGCACATACACACACATACACACACACGCACATACACACACACGCACATACACACATACGCACATACACACACATACACACACATACACACACGCACATACACACACACGCACATACACACATACGCACATACGCAAATACGCACATACACACACATACACACACACGCACATACACACACACGCACATACACACATACGCACATACACACACATACACACACACGCACATACACACACACGCACATACACACACACGCACATACACACACACGCACATACACACATACGCACATACGCACACATACACACACACGCACATATACACACACACGCACATACACACATACGCACATACACACACATACACACACACGCACATACACACACACGCACATACACACATACGCACATATACACACATACACACACACGCACATACACACACACGCACATACACACATACGCACATACACACACATACACACACATACACACACACGCACATACACACACACGCACATACACACATACGCACATACGCACATACACACACATACACACACACGCACATACACACACACGCACATACACACATACGCACACATACACACACATACACACACATACACACACACGCACATACACACACACGCACATACACACATACGCACATACACACACACGCACATACACACACACGCACATACGCACATACACACACATACACACACATACACACACACGCACATACACACACACGCACATACATACACACATACGCACATACGCACATACACACACATACACACACACGCACATACACACACACGCACATACACACATACGCACATACACACACATACACACACACGCACATACACACACACGCACGCGCACACACACGCGCACACACACGCGCACACACACACACACGCGCGCACACACGCGCGCACACACACACACGCGCACACACACGCGCACACACACGCGCACACACACGCGCACACACACACGCGAATACACACACGCGCGCATACACACACGCGCGCATACACACACGCGCGCATACACCCACGCGCGCATACACACACATACACACACACCCACACGCACATACACCCACACGCACATATACACAAACGCACATACACACACACACGCGCATACACACACAACGCACGCGCATACAACAACAACAACAACCGCCATTCGCCACTAAGTGGCGGTGACGTCACCACGATGCTTGTGCCAGGCCAAGTGCACCTTGAGGCCACGTGAAGTGTCGAAAGCCCGCTGGCAGGAGGTCACGGGGCAGACCCAGGTGCCACTGGTCGACTGACCGAGATGACCGAGATGACTGGCTGATGCACCACCTGTGCCCCCTACTGTGCCAACTTGCTGTGCTTTAGCCACCCGGCGCTCCGCTCGTTGTTGTGAGCGTCGCTCCTCCGCCCTCCGTTGTTGTTGGAGGGCGACTGCCTCCAACTGCCCAGTAGCGTCCTTCACGAGCCTCCTCCACTGAGGCCGATCTTGACACCGCTGGTACCAGTCATCGGCAAGTCCACTCAGCTCCACGTCCTCCTGTACCACATCACTCCATCTCTTCTCCAGCCCGTGCCGCGCCCGTCTAGCCCCCTCGATCCGGCCGAACAAAAGCTGTTTAGGCATGCGGTGGCTGGGCATGCGGGCTACATGACCCAGCCAACGCAGCCTTGCCTGCCGGAGGAGCTCACTGATGGGACTTTGCCCAGATCTTTCAAGGATTTGTGAGCTCCTCACACAATCCAGCCTGGTTAAACCCAGGATGGATCGTAGGCAGGCCAGCCTAAATGTTTCCAACCGGCGAAGATGCTCCACCAGGGGGGTCCACGTCTCGCAAGCGTAGAGAAGGGAGGGAATGACCGTGGCCGAGAAGACCTGAAGCTTCGTGCGGAGCGACAGACCAGGTAGCTTCCACACAGCGTTACGCAACCGATGAAAAGATATTGCCGCTCGACTGATTCGGAGTGAGACCTCTGCTGATAGACTGGAGCCGGTCATAAGCACACTGCCCAGGTATGGGAAACTCTCCACTCTCTCCACAACTGCCCCATCACCAATTGGGAGTTGTGGGGGTGGAGTGTCCGATGGTACAAAATACCCAGGCAGGTGCTTGGTTTTGGTGGGGCTGATGGTAAGGCCCCACCTCTTAGTGGCACGCTCCAGTCTCAGCAGCAGCGCCTCCAACTCCTCTTCTGAATGAGCAGCTATTACCAAATCATCGGCATACATAACGTGGTTGACCAATAGGGAGCCATCCCTTGATCGCACCCGGGCGTCGATCAGCCTCCCATTATATCTGTACCAAACGGAAATTCCCCCGGTACAGCTATTGAAGGCTTCACGAACTACGCGTCAAAATAGATGTTAAATAATGTGGGAGCCAGAGGACATCCCTGTCGCACCCCAAGGTGTACAGGGAAAGGCTCCGACTCCCGGCCACGTAGTTTTACCCGGGCCCGCTCACCATCATGAAGGTCCTTAATGATCGTGAGCAGAGGGTCAGGGACTCCGAAAGCACAAAGAACAACCCAGAGTCCAGTCCTACTGATGGTATCATAGGCCTTGACCAGGTCAATAAAGCAGAGATGTAGGTCTTTTTGGAATTCCCTACACCTCTGCTGTAGCAGACGGACAGAAAATATGGCATCTGTGCAGGACCGCCCTTTCCTGAAACCGCATTGGGGCTCCGCAAGCCCCTCCTCAGCGTGCCTAGCAAGGCGATGTTGAATAATCCTTGCCAGGACCTTACCCGGCACACTGAGGAGTGAGATGCCCCTGTAGTTGTTACAGTCTGTGCGGTCCCCCTTCTTAAAGAGGGGGACCACCAGGGCATCCTTCCAGTCCTGCGGAACCCGTCCAGTGGTCCAGACTGTTGTTATGATGTCATATAGGGCAGTCTGTGCACAAACGCCACCCTCCCTCAGCATTTCGCTTGGGAGATCATCTCTGCCCGGTGCCTTCCCTGGTCTCAGACTCCGGATCGCCCTCAGTACTTCCTCAACAGCTGGAACCTCAGCCAGCCACTCACAGGGGGTGACCTCTTCCAATATTTGAGGCACCGCAGCCTCAGCAGGGTTATCCCCACTTTGTGCCATGATGTTTTCCTGGCTGAGAGAATTTCCCTCCCCCAGGACCTCACAGAAATGCTCAGCAAATCTGCAAACCTGTTCCTGGGGGTCGGAGATTGGATCACCGTTTTTTCCTCTAATGATGGTAATAGGTGTGGCGCTGCAGGTTACTTTTTTGATGGAGTTAAATAGTGATTTGTGATCACGGGCCACTGAGGCAGACTCCATCTCCTCAGCAACCCGCGACCACCACCCATCCTTACAACGCCTTACGGCTCTCCGAACTTCCGAGCGAAGGCTGCGGTAAACCTCCTCATTCTCTGACGTGGGATGCTGTAGGCGATGAGAGTGGGCCTGTCGCTTTTTCTCAATTAACCTGAACACCTCCTCTGTCAGCCAGGGTTTCTGGGGAGGTCTGGACCGCGTACCCAAAGCAGCCATTGCAGCTGCATGAGTCACAGTCCTAAACCTCGCCCATTTACCCTCGACATCAGGTGGAGTGGGGGACGATGCCAACCCCAGCTGCAAGCGATGATGAAATTCTCGCTTGCAACTTTCATCAGCTAACTGAGACCAGGCCACTTTTGGTTGGAATGGGATCCTGGGTGTACACCCACCACCGGAGTGGAAGAAAGGCAGGCGCATCTTACAGATGACTAGTCGATGGTCAGAGGACAGATCAGCTCCACGGTAGGTCCTGGTGTCAAGGACATGGGTTCGCATCCGCTGGTCCGTCACACACACACGCACATACACACACACGCGCATACACACACACGCACATACACACACACGCACATAAACACACACACACGCGCGCACTCGCACCCCGCTGCAGTCACTCAAACTCCGGGCACTTTGCAAAGACGAAGAGGCGGCTTGAGAGGCATTTCAAGCGCGGCGCTCCCTCGACCCAGGGAAACATTTGGAGTTGCATTCGCTCTGCGTGGACAGGGGCGAAATATCCAGCGGCGTAAAGCCACTCGCACAAAATGTGCCCCCCCCCCCTGCCCCCACCTCGTGTCGCCTGCAACAGGCTGTGTGATGTTAGCGGGCAGCACAGACGAAGGGCAGGAAGGGCACACGAGTGGTCGGGTGCGTGGGTGGACAGCGCCGCGCCCGGCCGCCTTTGTCTCCACACGGCACCAGGTACTTATTTGAGGCTGAGTCGACCCACACACGGAAGTTCACGTGGTGACTCGTGGCCAGGTGGCTGAGCGAGCGGCTCGCAATTGGAAGGGTTTGTGGGTTTTAACTCAGCCCATGATCCCTCTGGGGTTTCAAAAAAAAGGTGGTACCACCAACAGCGGTTGTTCTATGGTTAGGCTTCCGCCTGCCAGAGGAATGTGGAGTTTCCACCTCTTACTCAGGATGAGCACGAATGCCGTAATGCTCGCCCGAGCTAAAGGAGGTCACTGACTTTTTCGTGGCTCACAGTCACATGTATTTAATGACACGCTCTTGCTCACGCACACACACAAACCCACCCAGGCACTTACAATCAAACACACACACAGTGACAATCACAAACATGCACATGCTCACACACACACCGAGGCACTTACAATCAAACACAGAGTGACAATCACAAACATGCACATGCTCACACACACACTCAGGCACTTACAATCAAACACACACACAGTGACAATCACAAACATGCACATGCTCACACAATCATGCATAGAGGCTAATCTTGACACCGCTGCTACCAGTCATCTGCAAGTCCAATCAGCTCCGTCACATCCTCCTCGACCACATGAGCCCATCTCTTCTCTAGTCAGTGCGGCGCTTGTTTAGCCCCCCCCCCCATCCAGCCAAACACACACACACCTAGACACACTAACACACTCACACACTCACACACTCACTCACATGTGTGCTCTCTCACGTTCACACACTCACACACACTCACACACTCACTCACACACTCACACACTCAATCACACACTCACTCACACACACTCACTCACATGTGTGCTCTCTCACACTCACACACTAACACACACTCACACACTCACTCACACACTCACACACTCACTCACACACTCACTCACACACTCACACACACTCACTAACATGTGTGCTCTCTCACACTCACATACTCACACTCACACACACACTCACACACTCACTCACATGTGTGCTCTCTCACACTCACACACTCACACACACTCACACACTCACTCACACACTAACACACTAACACACACTCACACACTAACACTCACTCACATGTGTGCTCACTCACACACACACTCACATGTGTGCTCTCTCACACTCACACACTAACACACACTCACACACTCACTCACACACTCACACACTCACTCACACACTCACACACTCACTCACATGTGTGCTCTCTCACACTCACACACACTCACACACTCACTCACACACTCACACACACTCACTCACATGTGTGCTCTCTCACATTCACACACTCACACACACTCACACACTCACTCACACACTCACACACTCACTCACACACTCACTCACACACTCACACACACTCACTCACATGTGTGCTCTCTCACACTCACACACTAACACTCACTCACACACTTACTCACACACTCACTCACATGTGTGCTCTCTCACATTCACACACTCACACACACTCACACACTCACTCACACACTAACACACTAACACACACTCACACACTAACACTCACTCACATGTGTGCTCACTCACACACTCACATGTGTGCTCTCTCACATTCACACACTAACACTCACTCATACACTCACTCACACACTCACTCACACCCTCACACACTAACACACACTCACACACTAACACACACTCACACACTCACTCACACACTCACACACACTCACAAACTCAATCACACACTCACTCACGCACTCACATGTGTGCTCTCTCACACTCACACACTAACACTCACACACTCACACACTCACTCACACACACTCACACACTCACTCACACACGCACTCTCTCACACTCTCACACACTAGCACACATTCACTCACACCCTCACACACTAACACACACTCACACACTCACTCTCACTCACACACACTCACACACTCAATCACACACTCACTCACGCACTCACATGTGTGCTCTCTCACACTCACACACTAACACTCACACACTCACACACTCACTCACACACACTCACACACTCACTCACACACGCACTCTCTCACACTCTCACACACTAGCACACATTCACTCACACCCTCACACACTAACACACACTCACACACTCACTCTCACTCACACACTCACACACACTCACACACTCAATCACACACTCACTCACGCACTCACATGTGTGCTCTCTCACACTCACACACTAACACGCACACTCACACACTCACACACACTCACACACACTCACACACACTCACACACACGCTCTCTCACACTCTCACACTAACACACACTAACACGCACACTCACACACTCACACACACTAACACTGACTCACACACGCGCTCTCTCACACTCTCACACTAACACACACTAACACGCACACTCACACACTCACACACACTAACACTCACTCACACACGCGCTCTCTCACACTCACACACTAACACGCACACTCACACACTCACACACACTAACACTCACTCACACACACGCTCTCTCACACTCGCACACTAACACGCACACTCACACACTCACACACACTAACACTCACTCACACACGCGCTCTCTCACACTCTCACACTAACACACACTAACACGCACACTCACACACTCACACACACTCACACACATGCTCTCTCACACTCTCACACTAACACACACTAACACGCACACTCACACACTCACACACACTAACACTCACTCACACACGCGCTCTCTCACACTCTCACACTAACACACACTAACACGCACACTCACACACTCACACACACTAACACTCACTCACACACGCGCTCTCTCACACTCTCACACTAACACACACTAACACGCACACTCACACACTCACACACACTAACACTCACACACTCACACACGCGCTCTCTCACACTCTCACACTAACACACACTAACACTCACACACTCACACACGCGCTCTCTCACACTCTCACACTAACACACACTAACACGCACACACTCACACACGCGCTCTCTCACACTCACGTGAATGCCGTCCACACAGCGTGTTTGCTCTGCACCCTCAAGCTCCGCTGAGCAGCAGGCCGACTCGTTAAGCCAATTAACTCATTAATTAGGAAAATCAAATCCGCCTAATTTGTGCAATTCAAGCTAACAGTCCGATAGAAGCGTCACCCCCAACATTCCAGGTTGGAGCGGTGGGGGATGGTGGTGGGGGGGGGGAATAGTGGGGGGGGGTTGTGGTGATTGGTTTGGTTGTGGTGGTTGTTTGGTTGTGGTGGTTGCTTTGGTTGTGGTATTTGCTTTGGTTGTGGTGGTTGTTTGGTTGTGGTGGTTGTTTGGTTGTGGTATTTGTTTTGGTTGTGGTGGTTGTTTGGTTGTGGTGGTTGTTTTGGTTGTGGTGGTTGGTTTGGTTGTGGTATTTGTTTTGGTTGTGGTGGTTGTTTGGTTGTGGTGGTTGTTTTGGTTGTGGTATTTGCTTTGGTTGTGGTGGTTGCTTTGGCCACCACCGTCCCCGCAGCGGCGCCGCCCACCATTCCCCCTTTGGTCGCTCCGACCCAACAGACGTACTTGGCCCTGCCACGGGCTCGTGGACTTTCCCCCACCAACCCAAACACGGAACCACTGGCCCCCCCAACGCTCGCGTCGACCCACCCACCCACCCACCCACCCCGCACCGCCGCGAATCGGCGCACCGACATCACGCCGTCGGCGTGTGACCGCCGAGGCACCTTGATCATCTGCGCCACGTAGCTCTCGGGCCCCGTGTACTCCGTGGGGTCCTTCACTTTGACGAGGACGATGAAGAAGAGGTAGTGCCACATGTTGTGCTCGTCCTTGATGTGCTCCTCGAACGACACCGTCTTGTTGTCGAACTTGTCTCGTTCCAGGCCTGGGGTGGCGGCGGCGAGGGAGGGGGGGGCGAGGGGGGCGAGGGGGGGGGGGCGGGGGGGGCGGGAGGGGAGGGTACGGGGCGGACATCGTCATCATCATCGTAATTGCCAGTCTCGTCATCGTCGTCATCGTCATTCTCTCTCATCGCCAGTCTCATCATCGTCGTCGTGATTCATCATCATCATTATCAATGTCATCATCATCATCGTTGTCATCGTCGTTATCATCGTCAGTCTCATCATCGTCGTCATTCTCTCTCATCGCTAGTTTCATCATCGTGATTCGTCATCATCATCGTCGTTGTCATCGCCAGCCTCATCATCGTCTTCATGATTAATCGTCATCAACATTATCATCGTCATCATCATCATCGTCGTCGTTGTCATCGTCAGTCTCATCATTATCGTGGTTGTAATCGTCAGTCTCATCATCATCACCATCATCATCATCGTTATCATCATCGTCGTTGTCATCGCCAGCCTCATCATCGCCTTCATGATTCATCGTCATCAACATTATCATTGTCATCATCATCATCGTCGTCGTTGTCATCGTCAGTCTCATCATCATCATCATCGTCGTCGTCGTTGTCTCCGAAGTGGTCACGGTGGTTGTCATCATCAGTCTCATCATCATCACCGTCATTATTCATCGCCATCATCGTCGTTGTCGTCAAGGTTATCAAGGTTGTCATCGTCAGTCTCATCAACATCAACAAACGCGAAGACACCTATTAGCAACATCAGTAAGGACGAGCGCTTTGAGCTTTCCCAATTAAACAAGGGGATATGACATCGTCATCTTCTCAGCCGACAAGGGCAATGCCACAGTCATCATTGACAAAACCACGTACAATAACAAGATTCAGGACCTAATTCTAGATTTGAAGCTTTCGTGACTGCAAGGATTCATATTCTTAGGTTTTTTTCGTAGGTAAAGTCACGTAGGTAAAAAATTAAAATTAATGAAAAAAATAATTTAAATGTTTTACCTAAGTGACTTTACCGAAAACACACCTAAGAATATTCAGGACCTACTTAATGATGGTAGCTATACAAAATTAAAAGAGATCCCACCAACAGCCTCGTTACGAAAACCAACAATATCATCACCGTTTCGACATCTTTAATCGAACCAACCAAGCCGTTTTCCTTAAAACCCTCTGCTGCTAGACCACCCAGATTGTATGGCTTACCAGAAATCCATGAAGAGGGTACACCCCTTCATGCTATCGTCTCCACCATTGACTCACCCACCTACAAACTGGCCCGATTTCTGTCTAAGACCTTACAACCATTCACTGGTAAGACCACCTCAGCTGTACTTAACTCAGCTCACTTCGTATCGTTAATTAAGGACATCTCACTATCTCCAGGTGATTTGCTCGTTAGTTTCGATGTAGTCTCTTTGTTTACCAACGTTGCTGTGCCTGACACCATTGCAATCATTGAAGACTTGGTCCAACAAGGACTGAATCGCTGATGTACCGGCCCTGGTGAGACACTGCCTCACCAACATTTCCTTAACCTGGAATAGAACTTTATGTGATGCCTGACATGCAATACCCCGGCGTCTACAAACTAAGCAGTGTCTATATTCTTAGGTTTTTTTCGGTAAAGTCACGTAGGTAAAAAAATAAAATTAATAAAAGTAAAATAAAAAGGGGGCCGTTCCTGCCCCCCCCTCAACCAGTATATATACGGGGTAGTACCTCTCGGAATCTCTCATTTACTTGATAGAGCAAGCATGCTGTGACGGTTCCATCTGAAGACGGAAGCTTGTGTTGCCTCCGAAACGTCGTGATTTTTATTTTTATTTTACTTTTATTAATTAAATTTTTTTACCTACGTGACTTTACCGAAAAAACGAAGAATATTAATACTTGCAGTCACGAAAGCTTCAAATCTAGAATTAAGCTGTGTCTGCGGCAGTAGTTACATTGGGGAAACTAAGCGACATGTCTCGGACCGTGTTCATGAACGCAAGGGAGATCTTAAACACGGAAGGACCAATACCTCGGCCGTGACTGATCATTGTTTTAATGCGGTGGGCTCACACGAAATGTATTTCTCTAAGATGAAGGCACTTTGCAAGCCCACTGGCTATCAACAAAGATTCGTTCATGAAGACATCCACATATACAGAC
Organism: Lethenteron reissneri; assembly: GCF_015708825.2. Classification (NCBI taxonomy): domain Eukaryota; kingdom Metazoa; phylum Chordata; class Hyperoartia; order Petromyzontiformes; family Petromyzontidae; genus Lethenteron; species Lethenteron reissneri. The sequence goes on along the minus strand of NC_083833.1, from coordinate 6,797,661 downwards.
ACCACAGATACAACTTCAATCGAGAAGATGGGTACAAACGGAGCAATCATTGGAAGGACGTTATCAACCAGTTTAAGTCATAACTGGCTGTGATGTTCCCATCCTACCACCTTCAGATGTTAGTTGTTATTTTCGGCTCTCCGATCTCCCATTAACATGCTAATCTGTCACATTAACATGCTAATTTCTCACATTAACATGCTAATCTCTCACATTAACATCAATAGCCCCGCCCAATTCGTTTATGACCCTTGGACTACACCCATTTTTAAACTTTAAAACAGTCTGCATCAGCAGCTGTCACCCTCTTTTTTCTTCCTGATGACGATCGCTTGTGTTGTGATCGAAACGTCGTAGTTTATTGTAATTTTTCTTGTTATTTTCTTTGAACCTATCTAAGTGACTTTACCGAAAGACCCAAAGAATATCAATTCCTGCAGTCACAAAAGCTTTAAGTCAAGATGTATTGTATTATTATTTTATTGTGTTATTATTGTGTTATTATTGTATTACTCTTTGGTTCTTTCGGTAAAATCACGGAGGTATAAAATAAAATAAATTAAATCACGACGTTTCCATTGCAACACAAGCAATCATCATCAGGTGGGAAAACCACAGCAAGAAATGTTTTTGCTCAAGTGGGAGAGAGTTGTCGTGGTAAGGGGTTATATAGGTGAGAGAGGGGGGAGGGGCAAGGGAGGGGGGGGCGTTGCGTAGACGCTAGAAGAGGGAGACGTGAAGTAGGAGGGGGGGGAGTGGGCGGCTGAGAGAGGGGGGGGGGGGTGCGCGGGGGGGGGGAGATGCAACAACAACGCCACTAAATTTCGATTTAAAGCTTTCGTGACTGCAGGGATTCATCTTCTTGGTTCTTTCGGTAAAGTCACGTAGAATGTAAATAATAAAATAATAAAAATAAAACATAATAAAATAATTCTCACGACGTTTCGGCCACAACGCAAGCAGCCGTCCTCAGGTGAAGAACAGGTCTGTCGAGCAGACAGAGTCTGACTGAAACAACCCCAGGCTTGGAGCGTCTATTAAAGCTGGGTTGGAGGTGGAAGAGCGCCATGACAAAAGAATTTGCACATCAATATGAATTTAGCATATTTAGGGGAAATGCAGATATGGGATTAGTACTACTTGTGAAATGCGTAGGAGGTGCGCGGGGGGTTTAAAGTCATATTATGCCCGTGCATTATGCAGGATTAGCAGCACTGCACCAACAGTGCCAATGAAGCCAACAACTATAATGCAGCAGCAATGCCCAAACGCCGGGGATGCAATTAACTCGGCGAAAACCTGGTTAATAACCTGAAGACGGAAGCTTGTGTTGCCTCCGAAACGTCGTGATTTTTATTTTATTTAACTTTAATTAATTTTAATTTTTTACCTACGTGACTTTACCGAAAAAACCTAAGAATATGAATCCTTGCAGTCACGAAAGCTTCAAATCTAGAATTAATAACATCCTTCCAATGATTGCTCAAAAACATGTCCTTGCTGTGGTTTTCCCCACCTGATGATGATGATTGCTTGTGTGGCAATCGAAACGTCGTGATTAAATTTAATTTATTTTCTACCTACGTGACTTTACCGAAAGAACCAAAGAGTATGGATCCCTGCAGTCACGAAAGCTTCAAATCAAGATTGTAGTATTATTGTTATATTATTGTTATTGTATTCGTATTGTATTATTGTGTTATTGTATTCGTATTGTATTATTGTGTTATTGTATTCGTATTGTATTATTATTGTGTTATTGTATTCGTATTGTATTATTATTGTGTTATTGTATTCGTATTGTATTATTGTGTTATTGTATTTGTATTGTATTATTGTGTTATTGTATTTGTATTGTATTATTGTGTTATTGTATTTGTATTGTATTATTGTGTTATTGTATTCGTATTGTATTATTGTGTTATTGTATTCGTATTGTATTATTGCCTTTCGGCGTTCTCTGGTCTGACATTGATGAGACTAGGTCCTGAAGAAGCCGGTTGTCTCTGGTGTAGGCCAATCAGTTTATCAAAGACAATGCATCAGACATGATAATAGCAAGTTCGTTTGCATGCTGCATGTTCACCACACATACCGTGTGCGGTGAATGCAGTAAAAGGTTTCTATTTGGTGTTTGCACATCTTAACAACCTGTGATATTGCCAAAAAAGGTTTAAAGCTATTCTTATTTTTTCATGTATTATTATTATACGATCATCTATTGATATTCCACAATCTATGATTATGTAAGTATTAAATAATGATAACAATAGTCCACAATGCAACAGCGGGGACGGTAATCAATTATAATACAAATAGTAAATACTACTTAAACCTATTCAAATAATAATGAATAAAATGTATTAGCATACGATGTTATAATACTATCTAGCATTATTATATGCTCAAACACTAATATTCACTATTCATAATCATTGATTACCATTATAACATCATATTATATAACACTATTATACTATAAATAGTAATCAAGAATATATACATGAATTGACAATGACACACTTGCGGCGTCAAACAGCCCGTGCGCTGCGCGGAGGGGCGCAAGGCTGCAAGGATGGAAAGATGCAAGGCTGAAAAGGCTGCAAGGATGCAAGGATGGAAGAATGGAAGGCTGCAAGGATGGAAGAATGGAAGGCTGCAAGGCTGCAAGGTTGTAAGGCTGCATGGATGCAAAGCTGCAAGGCTGCATGGATATAAGGCTGCAAGGCTGCATGGATGCAAGGATACAAAGCTGCAAGGCTGCATGGATGCAAGGCTGCAAGGTTGCAAGGCTGCAAGGCTGCATGGATGCAAAGCTGCAAGGCTGCAAGGCTGCAAGGCTGCATGGATGCAAGGATGCAAAGCTGCAAGGCTGCATGGATGCATGGATGCAAGGCTGCATGGATGCAAGGCTGCAAGGCTGCACGGCTGCATGGATGCATGGATGCAAGGCTGCATGGATGCAAAGCTGCAAGGCTGCATGGATGCAAGGATGCAAAGCTGCAAGGCTGCATGGATGCATGGATGCAAGGCTGCATGGATGCAAAGCTGCAAGGCTGCATGGATGCAAGGATGCAAAGCTGCAAGGCTGCATGGATGCATGGATGCAAGGCTGCAAGGCTGCAAGGCTGCATGGATGCAAAGCTGCAAGGCTGCAAGACTGCAAGGCTGCATGGATGCAAGGCTGCAAGGCTGCAAGGCTGCATGGATGCAGGGCTGCAAGGCTGCAAGGCTGCAAGGCTGCATGGATGCAAAGCTGCAAGGCTGCATGGATGCATGGATGCAAGGCTGCATGGATGCAAGGCTGCAAGGCTGCACGGCTGCATGGATGCATGGATGCAAGGATGCATGGATGCAAAGCTGCAAGGCTGCATGGATGCAAGGATGCAAAGCTGCAAGGCTGCATGGATGCATGGATGCAAGGCTGCATGGATGCAAAGCTGCAAGGCTGCATGGATGCAAGGATGCAAAGCTGCAAGGCTGCATGGATGCATGGATGCAAGGCTGCAAGGCTGCATGGATGCAAAGCTGCAAGGCTGCAAGACTGCAAGGCTGCATGGATGCAAGGCTGCAAGGCTGCAAGGCTGCATGGATGCAGGGATGCAAGGTTGTAAGGCTGCATGGATGCAAAGCTGCAAGGCTGCAAGACTGCAAGGCTGCATGGATGCAAGGCTGCAAGGCTGCATGGATGCAAGGCTGCAAGGTTGTAAGGCTGCATGGATGCAAGGATGCAAGGCTGCAAGGCTGCATGGATGCAAGGCTGCAAGGTTGTAAGGCTGCATGGATGCAAAGCTGCAAGGCTGCAAGACTGCAAGGCTGCATGGATGCAAGGCTGCAAGGCTGCATGGATGCAAGGCTGCAAGGCTGCAAGGCTGCATGGATGCAAAGCTGCAAGGCTGCAAGGCTGCATGGATGCAAGGATGCAAGGCTGCAAGGCTGCATGGATGCAAGGCTGCAAGGCTGCATAGGTGCAAAGCTGCAAGGCTGCAAGGCTGCAAGGCTGCATGGATGCAAGGCTGCATGGCTGCATGGATGCAAGGATGCAAGGCTGCATGGCTGCATGGATGCAAAGCTGCAAGGCTGCAAGGCTGCATGGATGCAAGGCTGCAAGGCTGCATGGCTGCAAGGATGCAAGGCTGCAAGGCTGCATGGCTGCAAGGATGCAAAGCTGCAAGGCTGCAAGGCTGCATGGATGCAAGGATGCAAGGCTGCAGGGCTGCAAGGCTGCAAAGCTGCAAGGCTGCTTGGATGCAAGGCTGCAAGGCTGCATGAATGCAAGGCTGCAAGGCTGCAAGGATGCAAGGCTGCAAGGCTGCATGGATGCAAGGCTGCAAGGCTGCAAGGCTGCATGGATGCAAAGCTGCAAGGCTGCAAGGGTGCATGGATGCAAAGCTGCAAGGCTTCATGGATGCAAGGCTGCATGGCTGCATGGATGCAAGGATGCAAGGCTGCATGGCTGCATGGATGCAAAGCTGCAAGGCTGCAAGGCTGCATGGATGCAAGGCTGCAAGGCTGCATGGCTGCAAGGATGCAAGGCTGCAAGGCTGCATGGCTGCAAGGATGCATGGCTGCAAGGATGCAAGGCTGCATGGATGCAAGGCTGCAAGGCTGCAAGGCTGCATGGCTGCAAGGATGAAAGGCTGCAAGGCTGCAAGGCTGCATGGATGCAAGGCTGCAAGGCTGCAAGGCTGCATGGCTGCAAGGATGCAAGGCTGCAAGGCTGCATGGCTGCAAGGATGCATGGCTGCAAGGATGCAAGGCTGCATGGATGCAAGGCTGCAAGGCTGCATGGATGCAAGGCTGCAAGGCTGCAAGGCTGCATGGATGCAAGGCTGCAAGGCTGCATGGATGCAAGGCTGCAAGGCTGCAAGGCTGCATGGATGCAAGGCTGCAAGGCTGCAAGGCTGCATGGCTGCAAGGATGCAAGCCTGCAAGGCTGCATGGCTGCAAGGATGCATGGCTGCAAGGATGCAAGGCTGCATGGATGCAAGGCTGCAAGGCTGCATGGATGCAAGGCTGCAAGGCTGCAAGGCTGCATGGATGCAAGGCTGCAAGGCTGCAAGGCTGCATGGATGCAAGGCTGCAAGGCTGCATGGATGCAAGGCTGCAAGGCTGCAAGGCTGCAAGGCTGCAAGGCTGCAATGATGCAAGGCTGCAAGGCTGCATGGCTGCAAGGCTGCAAGGCTGCAAGGCTGCAATGATGCAAGGCTGCAAGGCTGCATGGATGCAAGGCTGCAAGGCTGCAAGGCTGCATGGATGCAAAGCTGCAAGGCTGCAAGGGTGCATGGATGCAAAGCTGCAAGGCTTCATGGATGCAAGGCTGCATGGCTGCATGGATGCAAGGATGCAAGGCTGCATGGCTGCATGGATGCAAAGCTGCAAGGCTGCAAGGCTGCATGGATGCAAGGCTGCAAGGCTGCATGGCTGCAAGGATGCAAGGCTGCAAGGCTGCATGGCTGCAAGGATGCATGGCTGCAAGGATGCAAGGCTGCATGGATGCAAGGCTGCAAGGCTGCAAGGCTGCATGGCTGCAAGGATGAAAGGCTGCAAGGCTGCAAGGCTGCATGGATGCAAGGCTGCAAGGCTGCAAGGCTGCATGGCTGCAAGGATGCAAGGCTGCAAGGCTGCATGGCTGCAAGGCTGCATGGCTGCAAGGATGCAAGGCTGCATGGATGCAAGGCTGCAAGGCTGCATGGATGCAAGGCTGCAAGGCTGCAAGGCTGCATGGATGCAAGGCTGCAAGGCTGCATGGATGCAAGGCTGCAAGGCTGCAAGGCTGCATGGATGCAAGGCTGCAAGGCTGCAAGGCTGCATGGCTGCAAGGATGCAAGCCTGCAAGGCTGCATGGCTGCAAGGATGCATGGCTGCAAGGATGCAAGGCTGCATGGATGCAAGGCTGCAAGGCTGCATGGATGCAAGGCTGCAAGGCTGCAAGGCTGCATGGATGCAAGGCTGCAAGGCTGCAAGGCTGCATGGATGCAAGGCTGCAAGGCTGCATGGATGCAAGGCTGCAAGGCTGCAAGGCTGCAAGGCTGCAAGGCTGCAATGATGCAAGGCTGCAAGGCTGCATGGCTGCAAGGATGCAAGGCTGCAAGGCTGCAAGTCTCCTCACCGCAGATGAAGCATGACGTCTTGAGAATCTCCTCCTTCTTCTGCTTCTCGCTGCGGAGGTCGGCGAATGTGTCGATGATGACACCGAAGATGAGGTTCAGGACGATGATGATGACGACGAAGAAGAAGAGGAGGTCGTAGATGACGCGCGCGGAAAACAGCGGCTCCTGCGCGAGTGGACAGACGCACGCACACACTGTCGTCACAGTGTTCGACCCGCGACGCTGACGCCGCACGGTGACCGCTCAGGAACCACGGACAAACGAGAAGACGCCAAGCGGTGGCGGCGAGCCGCCGCTACCAACAATTGCCCAAGCTCTGCAATACTCTATATATATATGTGTGTGTCAGGGATACGATGACGGACAGTGGTGGTGGCGGTGGCGGCTACACTGCCGCACGTGGGTTGTCTGCAGTGATCCGGCGCCGTGTAGCGGCAGCAGCAGCGAGGGTTGATGGATCACCACACACACACAGATGTTGTTGCCAAACTCCCCTTCCCATGGGCGTCGCCAGGAGAAGGTGGCACAGCAAATACGTGGGCTCCGCCTGTACCACCTGCATGGGGATCGAGCGTTTCCCCCTCACGCGCGTTGTTTTTTTTTCGTCTCTCGGGGCGCTCCGGTTTCCTCCCGACTTGTAAACGCTCATTGGCTGGCCGATAACAACCTCCGTGTGTAGAGGACCGCAGAGCTTGGGAAATTCCCGCAGGCTCATCGCGTGGCTGCCTTCCTCGCGCGCGGCGAGTTGACGCTCTCCGTCTGCAAAGGGCGAGCGATTACCGGGCGCCTCCCCAGGCGAAATGATCATCGTTCATTATTCGATGCAACGTGACCGAAGTTGATGGTGAACACAAATAATGGTGCTCCGGAAAGGGCTGGAAACATGACGGTTGGGTAGAACATGTAGTTGCGTTCACATCGCTGTCAACCCCTTATCAGTAACTACCTGATTACAGACCAATGCAGACCTTCTTGCTCACCCCGTGGTGCTCTTATAAATCTCAATGTTCATCCTATACACTACACTATACACTATACTACTAAATACTACACTACTATACTATACACGACTATACTACACTATACACTGTATACTACACTACTATACACTACACTATTCACTACTATACACTACACTACTATACACTACACTATACACTACACTATACACTACTATACACTACACTATACACTACACTATACTATACACTATATACTACACTACTATACTATACACAACACTACTATACTATACACTACACTATATACTACACTACTATACACTACACTATACACTATACTATACATTATATACTACACTACTATACTATACTATACACAACACTACTATACTATACACTACACTGTATACTACACTACGATACACTATATACTACACTACTATACACTACACTACTATATACTACACTACTATACACTACACTACTATATACTAGACTACTATACACTGCACAATACACTACACTATACTATACACTATATACTACACTACTATACTATACACAACACTACTATACTATACACTACACTATATACTACACTACTATACACTATATACTACACTACTATACACTACACTACTATACACTACACTATACACTACACTATACTATACACTATATACTACACTACTATACTATACACAACACTATTATACTATACACTACACTATATACTACACTACTATACACTATATACTACACTACTATACACTACACTACTATACACTACACTATACACTACATACCTGTCAACCCCTTATCAGTGCCTACCTTATTACAGACCAATCTGGACCTTATTGGTCACCGCGTGCCTTTAAAAATCTCACCGCTCATCCGACAAAGTCCCATCACAAGGGGAGAAACACAAACAGACGAAAAAAATGTTGCCCGCATTGAAACGGCCGTACGCCGTACGGACCCGAAAACTCAATTTCCTCGTACAAGAATACGGGGTAAACCGTATAGGTTGACACGGTACGCGTCTATGCAGAGAGCGATTGACACTTGAAAAACATTTTAGAGTTTTTGGGCCCTGGCGCCTAACCCTTGACTAAGTCCGTGTGGAATGGTGGCTCAGGATCAGAGCGCTGAGCTAGCAACACTGAAATTCTGGGTTCGAATCCGGGTCCAAGCCGCCTCTGTCTAAATGTGTTTGTACGTGCAGCAAGGTGACGATTTCAATATGGTCCCCAATGGCATACTTGGAGACTCATCGACTTACACAGAGACCCATAGACTTACACAGAGACCCATATACTGATACAGAGACCCATATACTGATACAGAGACCCATATACTGATACAGCGACCCATAGACTTACACAGAAACCCATAGACTTACACAGAGACCCATAGACTTACACAGAGACCCACAGACTTACACAGAGACCCACAGACTTACACAGAAACCCATAGACTTACACAGAGATCCACAGACTTACACAGAGACCCACATACTTACACAGAGACCCATAGACTTACACAAAGACCCACAGACTTACACAGAGACCCACAGACTTACACAGAAACCCATAGACGTACACAGAGATCCACAGACTTACACAGAGACCCACAGACTTACACAGAGACCCATAGACTTACACAAAGACCAACATACTTACACAGAGACCCACAGACTTACACAGAGACCCATAGACGTATAGAGACCGACAGGCGTACACAGAGACCCACAGACTTACACAGAGACCCATACACTTACACAGAGACCAACAGACTTACACAGAGACCCATAGACTTACACAAAGACCAACAGACTTACACAGAGACCCACAGACTTACACAGAGACCCATAGGCGTATAGAGACCGACAGGCATACACAGAGACCCACAGTCTTACACAGAGATCCACAGACTTACACAGAGACCCATAGACTTACACAAAGACCCACAGACTTACACAGAGATCCACATACTTACACAGAGACCCACAGACTTACACAGAAACCCAGAGACTTACACAGAGACCCATAAACTTACACAGAGACCCACAGACTTACACAGAGACCCACAAACTTACACAGAGACCCATAGACTTACACAGAAACCCACAGACTTACACAGAGACCCATAAACTTACACAGAGACTTATATACTTACACAGAGATCCACAGACTTACACAGAAACCCATAGACTTACACAGAGATTCACAGACTTACACAGAGACCCACAGACTTACACAGAGACCCATAGACTTACACAGAGACCCACAGACTTACACAGAGACCCATAGACTTACACAGAGACCCACAGACTTACACAGAGACCCATAGATTTACACAGAGACCCACATACATACACAGAGACCCATAGATTTACACAGAGACCCACATACTTACATAGACTCCAAATATAGAACAACGGGCAATCGGCACGACGGAAAGTAATTACAGATAGTCCCCGAGTGACAACGATAGTCCCCGAGTTACGATGGTAATCTCCGAGTTACGACGATAGTCCCCGAGTTACGATGACAGTCCCCGAGTTACAATCGTAGTCCCCGAGTTACGACGACAGTCACCGAGTTACGATGACAGTCCCCGAGTTACAATCGTAGTCCCGAGTTACGACGACAGTCACCGAGTTACGATGACAGTCCCCGAGTTACAATCGTAGTCCCCGAGTTACGACGACAGTCCCCGAGTTACGATGATAGTCCCCTAGTTACGATGGTCCGACTTACGATATTTCGATCTTACGATGACGATAGCGAAACGACAAAATTACCATCGACAACCTAAACATCGTTCAAGTATGCAGACGACGGACAGAATCTTGGTGAGTACAGTACAATATGATATGTTACGATACATTCAATGCATGTGTGATACGTAGCTTTAGCGATTTCATTTTAGGGTTACGACGATTAGGATACGTTCAATGCAAGTTAAAAGTTTTTATATCAGATAGGATTGTTTCCTGAAAAATACTTTCTATTAAATTGCAGTTCATATAGGTAGGCTAAGAATTTACCTTGTTTTTTTACTTTACATGATACTGTGCAATACAGTATTGTAATTCATAAATACATACAGTATATAGTTTATACAATACGCTACTGTAAATTGCTCTGTTTTGCTAAATTATCATCATTCTGTAAGACTCCTGGGGGGTAGGCTAGGCCATCTTCGACTTACGATATTTTCCACTTACGATGGGGGTCGTCGAAACGCATCCCCATCGTAAGCAGAGGACTGCCTGTAAATGAAAACAAGCGTCTCGAATTAACACCGCCTTCTCCGGCGCTCGAGGTCAAGTCCTCACACTCGGCACGTACAGAGACGAGAAGAACAAAATATGAAAATATATATTCTTACCCCCCCCACCGCCCTCCCTCCCACCCACCGGCGGGTCTGACAGGGACTTTAAGAAGCTGTTATTTGCTCGGAGCACCATAAATAAATTTAATTGGCCTCGAAGCAATTTGCGCAGAGGCGACCGATCGCTCGCGACGGGGTCATTCCAACATCCGCCCCGGTTTGTTCTCTGTAAATAAACGGGAGATAGCGCTGGGCTGACGGGCTTGGTGGGCGGTGCGGCGCCGAGAGGGGAGAGAGAGAGAAAGAAAGAGAGAGACAGAGAGAGAGAGAGCCAGCCGTCTTCGCTTATCTCCGCGCCGAAGCCGTGTGAAGGGCGCAGACCGCGCCATCAAGCACGAACGCGCGACCTCCAATGCCGTCGAACGGCGACGCCGGTGAACGCATAAAACACATTTTCCCGTCGACCTTCCTCTCAAAGTCTCCCCTGTTCGTGTGGGGAGAGAGATAGCGAGCGAGCGAGCGAGAGAGTGCCCGTGGGAGAGCGAGAGAGTGAGCGAGAGAGTGAGCGAGCGAGAGGGTGAGCGAGAGAGTGAGCGAGAGGTGCGGGTTTACATAAAGCAAGTTTTATTTTTTACAAAATGATGAACGAAGCAAAGTGCCGACTACATCGAGCATCTTCTTGTTTCCACTGATCGTAAAAAGAGAGACAGAGCATTTCGGAAGAAGGGGAGGATTATTTGACACGTGGACATTTCCTAACGCCGCCCCCCCCCCCCCCCGCTTTTCAAGATGCAGGTTTCTCGTATTCGAGAGCGCGCGTGACCTCACGCAGAGAGGCCTCTTAACCCTTTTCCCGGTCCGGTGATGTACGCACACATGCGTGTACGTCACTAACGTGTACGTCATCGGAACGGAACTGGAAGAAAAACTCAAGTAAAGTAACTTTATCGATACCGAGGGTCGGGATGGAACCCACGACCTCCCGCATACCAGGCGAGGTAGCCAACATCTCCTAGCCATCGTGATGATGATGAAAGAGACACAAACTCCAAATATACAGCAGCAGGCGTCAGGGTAGGGATGGAACCCACGACCTCCTGCATACCAGGCGAGGTAGTCAACATCTCCTAGCCACCGTGATGATGATGATGATGAGAGAGACACACAAACTCCAAATATACAGCAGCAGGCGTCAGGGTCGGGATGGAACCCACGACCTCCCGCATACCAGGCGAGGGGGATAACATCTCGCCATCGGGCGGTGGTCGCGCGAAGCTGTCACAGAGACGCAGCGCAGATAACCCGAGACAGCATCCTCTTCAGAGTGAGTCTTGACACTCATCGAGGCGATGGCGAGAAAAAATAAATAAATATTTCGATTTAAAGCTTTCGTGACTGCAGCTTTTCATCTTCTTGGTTCTTTCGGTAAAGTCACGTAGAATGGAAATAATAAAATAATAAAAATTAAACATAATTAAATAAAAATTTCTCACGACGTTTCAGCCACAACACAAGCAGCCGTCGTGATAATTTTATTTTATGTTTACTTTTATTATTTTATTACTTCCCTTCTACGTGACTTTACCGAAAGAACCAAGAAGATAAATAAATATTCACAACCCCCCCGTTGTCATCCCCCACACGGCGTGCCGGCCACGGAGGTTGCTGTTTGACCATACTTCACCGCGCCGGTCGGCCTGGGTTTACTAAAGGCGGGAGGGACGTGTGGTGGAGTGAGAAGAGGGTTCGGATTTCACTCCTCACTGATGGTCACCGTGACCCGGGATCGGCATCGATGGGTTTGTACCAGCGATGCGGAATCCACATAGACCCCCCGCCCCCCCCACCAAACTCCCTCGGCCCCCCGCTCCCAAACGAAGTAAATCTTTGCATGCCCAGTATATATATAAAAACTTAACTTTATTTTCGACACGGATGACAAACAAGCGACCGGAAAAAAAAAATCACTTTTCCCCAACTCGCATATTAAACATGTATGGCGGGCGCTCCGTGCGGGAACATTATTTGAATTCGCGATTGTAAATGCCCGGTGCTGAGTTTCACTGAGACCTTGCACACACGCACACATGCACTCGCACACACACACGCACACGCTCGCACTCGCACGCACGCGCACACTCAGACACATACGCATACATGCACTCGGACACACACGCACACACGCTCGTACACACACGCAAGTAACACACGCACGCGTGCACTCGCACACACGCACGCGAATGCTGTCACACGCACGCACGTAACACGCACGCACGTAACATACACGCGCACACACAACGCACGTTCACACGCACGTAACACTCATACACCCTAATGCACGCACGCACACGGACGCACACACGCATACGTACACACAATCGCACACAGATGCACACACTCGGTCACACACACGCACGTAACACACATATAGATGTACTCACGCGCTCAAATCTAAAGATAAAGATTCCCCGTATAGACTGTTGGGGCAAGTGCTGTTAGCGAGCACCTATGAAGTCCAGAACGGCACATTAGGAAGTGGTTCGCCAACATCGCTCCCGGCCGCCTTTGTCTCCACAGAGGCGATGTTTACACATTGCACCAGGTACTCATTTGAGGCTGAGTCGACCTAGGGGAGGCTCAGAAACCGGTTCAGATAATCGTCACTGTTGGTGTCCGTGAGTGGGAATCGAACTTGAATCGCCGGGTTCGCAGCGCAGGGCGCTAACTCGCGCACGCACACGGTCGCTTGCACACATACACACGCACACTTGCACGGTTGCACACACACACACGCACGCTTGCACACGCACACACGTTCGTGTGCACACACACACAGACACGCGCTCACTTTCACACACATGCTCGCACGCGATTGCTTTTACACACGCGCACGTGTTCGCTTGCACACACGCGCACGCACGCGCTCACTTGCACATACACACACGCACGCTTGCACACACACGCACGCTAGCACACACACACACACACGCTTGCACACACACACGCACGCGCTCGCTTGCACACACAGACAGACACGCGCTCACTTGCACACACACGCACGCTTGCACACACACGCACGCACGCTTGCACACGCACGCACGCGCTCACTTTCACACACACACACGCACGCGTTCGCTCGCTTGCACGCACACACACGCGCGCGCACTTTCGTGATAAGAGCACCGCTGGGACCTCTAACGCTCGTGAGCGGACTCCACCGTCGGCGGCTCTGTGCCCACTCTGCCGCGAGGGGTCACTGAAAATGTTCGACGGTGAAACAAAAGACGCCTGGGAAAGAATGTGTGTATGTGCGCGTGCGTGCGCGCGCGTGTGTGTGTGTACACGGGGAGCGGTGGTGCAGCGGTTATCTGTATGTATATCTGTTTAACACGTAGGCGAATTGCCAGAATGGTGGCGAATTCCCCGATGATGCTGGATGCAATTACCAGCGAAACGTCGTACTACTCAAATTGTAAATGTTGTGGTTTCACGCTTCAACACACCGGTGGGCTAAAGCAGTGAACTATTTGTCTTTTGTCAACGTGATACTTTTTTGCTGATTGGCCGTGTCGGCTGGTGGAGGGTTACGACACATTTATAAATAACGCGGCGATCTAAACCCAAAAACGTTGATTATGTATGTATATCTACTTGTGTTTCCTGCCGAGTAGCACACACAGTACAGTACACACACAATGTTGTCCCACGTCCGACCGCATAGACGCATCTGAGTGAATTTTACTTAGATGACAAGCCACTTGGTCGACCAATCATTTTAAGAGCCAGGTCGCATCTGAAAAAAGAGCTATACATCTTCTTGGGTCTTTCGGTAAAGTCACGTAGAAGGGAAATAATAAAATACAATTCTCACGACGTTTCGGCCACAACGCTGCTTTTGCGTTGTGGCCGAAACGTCGTGAGAATTGTATTCTATTATGTTTAATTATTATTTTATTATTTCCCTTCTACGTGACTTTACCGAAAGACCCAAGAAGATGAATCCCTGCAGTCACGAAAGCTGTAAAGAGCTATACAGCTCAGTGGGGCCTTACCGGGTGAAATAAAAATAGTTTAATAGTTTTAACTGCCTCACCTGCTGTAGAGGAGGTCGTGGGTTTGATCCCGACCCTGATGCCTGCTATATTTTTTCAATTGCGAGCGTCTTTCTCCCCGTGGGTCGCGTGGATTTTTCTCCGTGGTCCTCTGGTTTTTCCCTCCGCATTTAGAATCAACATCATGCATCTTAGAGTATGTGTCTGCTGTATATATATCATCATCATCATCACGTGATGTTGAAGAGCCACTTCGTCGAGGAATTATTTGTGGCCAGGTCGCTTCTAGAAAAGATCTGCGTAGCTCAGCACACCTTACATGGCAAATCGTTGGTTTTAAAATCAGTTTATATTAAGTTCGCCTGCTTGCTTGCGTGCTTGCTTGCGTGCTTGCTTGCGTGCTTGCTTACGACCGTGCAAATCTTTCGGTCGTTTTTTAACCCACTTCCCGTGATCCAATGGAGCTGACATTTTGCACACAGACTCGTTGTGCGTGACAAATAATTTTTGTGAAAAAATTTTTCCCAAAATTTTCCACTTTTTAGGAATTTTTTTTCATATTCAATTTAAAATACTAGTGTGTTAAAAATGAAACTCTTACTCAAGAAAAACAGAAATGAATAATAAAATAAAACCGATGCCACGCATATAAAGGATTTATAGTGAAAAACTTAGTTTTTACGGGTTAATTTTTTTATAGTCGAATGGTCCATAATGAAGGTTTTTTGGTTCGTATAAATGTTGTGTCTTAACCCTCCACCGCCCAACACAGCCAATTAGTAAGGGATTTGTCACGTAAACAAAACGCCAATTAGTGACTGCTTCAGCCCACCGGTGTGTTGGAGAGTAAATCCACAAAATTTACAATTTGAGTAGTACGACGTTTCGCTGGTAATTACATCAACCGGCATCATCATCGTGCAATTAAATCGAGCAGCAGCAGTAGGACGACGTCATCACTGAACCCAATCAGGTGCAGAGATCAGAGGCGGAAGAGGGGGGGGTATTGTAGTTATATCATATATTAGTAATCAGTTAATTAGTTTGCGTTTCCTCTATAAGGAAACGAATGCTTATTCTTAGGTTTTTTCGGTAAAGTCACGTAGGTAAAACATTAAAATTAATAAAAGTAAAATAAAAATAAAATAAAAATCACGACGTTTCGGAGGCAACACGTCGTGATTTTTATTTTATTTTACTTTTATTCATTTTAATTTTTTACCTACGTGACTTTACCGAAAAAACCTAAGAATTTGAATCCTTGCAGTCACGAAAGCTTCAAATCTAGAAGAAACGCATACTAATTACTTAATAATATAATAGTACTAGCTGTACTACCCGGCTTCGCCCGGGACTTGTATCCACCACGGCCGGCCGCCTTTGTCTCCCCAGTGGCGATGTTAATACGCCACACCAGTTACTCGTTTGAGGCTGAGTCGACCTAGGGGAGGTTCAAATAATCGTCACCGGTGGTGGCCGTGAGCGGGAATCGAACTCGGTTCGCCGGGTTTGTAGCGCAGCGTTAAGCACTACACCCACCGCTCCTCACACACCACACACGCACAGACACACACACAGACACACACACAGACACACACACAGACACACGCAGACACACACAGACAGAGACACACACACACAGACACACAGACAGCACGCTAAGCACTACACTACCGCTCCCCACACACCACACACGCACACACACAGACACACACACAGACACACACACACAGACACCACGCTAAGCACTACACTACCGTTCCCCCTACACAACACACGCGCGCGTGTCCATAGGTACACATACACGCGCTTGCTGCAGACACACACGACTTTGAGGGTGCGTACGGCAGTAAACGACTGAAATAATAAAGCGGCAATGGTGCGCGAGGAAAGCCTTAGACTTGCAACAAATTTGTGTAATGCGAGCGTAAACACACAAACACATACAAACACATACACACACATACATACAAAGATCCCCCGTATAGCCTGAACAGACTGTAGGGGCAAGTGCTGTTAGCGAGCACCTATGAAGGCCGGAACGGTACACGAGGGGGTGGGTGGCCAGCACCACGCCCGACCGCCTTTGTCTCCCTAGTGGCGATGTTTACACACCGCACCAGGTACTCATTTGAGGCTGAGTCGACCTAGGGGAGGCCCAGGACCGGTTCAGATAATCGTCACTGGTGTTAGCCGTGAGCGGGAATCGAACCCGGGTCGCCAGGTTCATAGCGCAGCGCGCTAACCGCTACACTACCGCTCCCCACAAATACATACATACACACACATACACACAAACACATACACACACATACACACACATACAAACACACAGACATACACATACACACATACATACACACAAACACATACACAATACACACACATACATGCAGACACACAGACAGACACATAATACACATACATACACACACATACATACACAGAAACACATACACACATACATAAACACACACATACATACACACATACATACAGACACACAGACATACACATAAACACATACACACATACACATGACCCGCCTTCGCGCGGGACTTGGATCCACGATGGCCGACCGCCTTTGTCTCCCCAGTGACGATGTTCACACACGACAGCAGTTACGCGTTTGAGGCTGAGTCGACCTAGGGGAGGCCCAGGTCCGTTTAAATAATCGTGAGCGGTGGTGGGCGTGAGTTGGAATCGAACTGGGGTCGCTCAACCAGCTTAATGACTATTTGTACAAAGAACATATAAAGAATCGATTATAATAACCAGGCTACAGTCCACATTATAGACTGCCAGTACACGCACTCAGCTTCATAAGCAGGCTAGAGTGTACATGATAGAGTGGCAGTACGCTCAGCGAGCTTAATAAGCAGGCTACAGTCTACATGATAGACTGGCAGTACGCTGACCCAGCTTAATGACTATTTGTACAGTGAACATTTAAATAATCGATTGTTGGCGCGTTGGGTTTAAAAGTAATATTAATTGCACACATTGTGGTGGGGGTGGGTTGAAGAGGACGATAAACTTTGATGAATTTACCTCAGAGTGGCGTGGTGGGTGTCGAGGCCTAGTAGCGTGCAGAGCCTGCGGCCTCGCCAAAATTGTCCAGCCGGCAGAGGCAGGGTACGGGTGGCGTGCCTTCCCCCCCACCTAGCGCTCGAACAATACTGTGTAATAGCTATTATTTAATTATTTACGGAGCTTATGAAAGCGGCGAAGGCGTGGCTAGCCGTTGGCAGGGGCAACCGCCGTCCAATGAAACTGCAGCCCTTGGCGAAGGCGTCGCTAGCTGTTGCCAGGGGCAACCGCCATCCAATGAAAGCGGCGAAGGCGTGGCCACCTATTGCCAGGGGCAACAGCCGTCCAATGAAACTGCAGCCCGCGGCAAAGGCGTCGCTATCCGTTGCCAGGGGCAACCGCCGTCCAATGAAAGTGCGTATGGTCCGAAATCCACACACACACACACACAGACGGACAGACAGACATTCACGATTTTATATATATAGATGCTTCCGGGCTTAATGGTGCCGTACTCTGGCTCGACAGGAGGTGGTCGAGCAAAGCTCCGACTAATATCACAAGTTCATTCTGTGCGGGATGTCTTTGAAAAAGAGCTTCAAGGCTCATCGGATTCCTCGAGTATAAATATTTTGATTATAGATAGGGTTTCCCCCCCCCCCCGCCACTCCCATCTCCGATCAATCCCACGTGTGGATTTTCCCCGGGTGCTTCAGTTGTCGCTGAAAACATCTCGGTAAAAATAGGATTACAGAGCTTGGGCAACTCTTTGTAGCGCCGGCTCACCATCTTTTTCCCGCTTGCCTGTGGCTGCCCAGCGATTGTGAGAGATGCAATCAGCATTGCACGACGAAGATGCTATATATATAAAATGTATACAAATATACTGTACCAGGGTGTTTTAAAACGATGGACCCGATTTGAAATCGCTATTCCTCTGCAACCACGAACCGCCCATGAATGAAATTCTTACCACTTGAAAGGGCGGGGCGTAGACAGGGAGGGGCATAGAGAGGGAGGGGCATAGAGAGGGCGGGGCATAGAGTTTCAAATGATTATTCTTAGGTCTTTTCGGTAAAGTCACGTAGGTAAAAAAATTAAAATTAATAATAGTAAAATAAAAATAAAATAAAAATCACGACGTTGCGGAGGCAACACAAGCTTCCGTCTTCAGGTGGAACCGTCACAGCACGATAGCTGTATTAAGTGAAACGTCGTGATTTTTATTTTATTTTTATTTTACTTTTATTAATTTTAATTTTTTACCTACGTGACTTTACCGAAAAAACCGAAGAATATGAATACTTGCAGTCACGAAAGCTTCAAATCTAGAATTTCAAATGATTACCGCAAGATGCCTCTCACAGCGCACAAACAGCGCCTAGCCTCAGTCATTCGCAAGACGCGCTGCCTCAACGTTGGATAGGTCACACGGGACCCCAAGACTTGGCGCTACACTCTTGGCCCCCAAGATCCCCAGACATCACACCCTGCGACTTTTTCTTGTGGGGATACGTCAAAGACCGTGTTTTTGTGCCACCATTAGCGACTAATCTGGATGACCTCAAAAACGGAATCACGGCAGCGGTGACTTTAGTGGAAGAAGACACTTTGAGAGGCGTTTGGGACGAATTCAACTATCGTCTGGATGTTGTCTGTACAGCAGGTGGAGGGCACATAGAGCATTTATAAAATGGTTAGTAAAACTTGATAACTCATTAAACCGTTTGGAACTTTTTGTGTAATTGTAACATGTTGCCATCGTGAAATATACTGCTTTGAAATTGAGTCCATCTCTTTTAAAACACCCTGTATTATCATTATCTTGCCGGCAAATCCAGAAATTGCCAAGAACACACGAAAAAAGCGGTCGGTTTAAAATGAAGACATAATCTACTTTCGGACAATAAATACTAATGGAGCCTAACAGCTCATTGTGCCCTTCCTGCTGAGATAACTAAAATAGACAAAAAAATGTATCTAAAATAATCAGCTTTCAATGTAATCCTAAACCAAATACCCCCATCTCAAGTAGCAATCAACCAGCCACTCAATCAGCTAGGCTATAATTCTCTCCCGCCACGGAGTGGGTAGGAAAGGGAAAAACACCGCAGCAAAACGAAGAGTTCACTTCCAAAAAAAAAATACATGCACACACACACACGTGTTTTCATACTCTTTGGTTCTTTCGGTAAAGTCACGTAGTTAGAAATAAAATAAAACAAATCACGACGTTTCGATCGCAACACAAGCGGTCGTCCTCAGGCAAATGATGACGATCGCATACCAGGCGAGGTAGTGCACATCTCCTAGCCACCGTGATGATGATGAGAGAGAGAGACACACAAACTCCAAATATACAGCAGGCGTCAGGGTCGGGATGGAACCCACGACCTCCTGTATACCAGGCGAGGTAGTGCACATCTCCTAGCCACCGTGATGATGATGAGAGAGAGAGACACACAAACTCCAAATATACAGCAGGCGTCAGGGTCGGGATCGAACTCACGACCTCCTGCACACCAGGCGAGGTAGTTAACATCTCCTAGCCACCGTGATGATGATGAGAGAGAGACACACACAACCTCCAAATATACAGCAGGTGTCAGGGTCGGGATGGAACCCACGACCTCCTGTATACCAGGCGAGGTAGTTAACATCTCCTAGCCACCGTGATGATGATGAGAGAGAGACACACACAACCTCCAAATATACAGCAGGTGTCAGGGTCGGGATGGAACCCACGACCTCCTGTATACCAGGCGAGGTAGTGAACATCTCCTAGCCACCGTGATGATGATGAGAGAGAGAGACACACAAACTCCAAATATACAGCAGGCGTCAGGGTCGGGATGGAACCCACGACCTCCTGTATACCAGGCGAGGTAGTTAACATCTCCTAGCCACCGTGATGATGATGAGAGAGAGAGACACACAAACTCCAAATATACAGCAGGCATCAGGGTCGGGATCTAACACACGACCTCCTGCACACCAGGCGAGGTAGTTAACATCTCCTAGCCACCGTGATGATGATGATGAGAGAGAGACACACACAAACTCCAGATATACAGCAGGCGTCAGGGTCGGGATCGAACCCATGACCTCCTGCACACCAGGCGAGGCAGTTAATAATCTCGGCGACCAAACTGAGATTGGGCCAAACATCCCCGAGGCTGAAATATTCCCGTAGATTCAAAATGACTCAATTGGGAATTACGCGCGGAAATCAACGTCCGACCCGCTGTGAAAACCCGGCAAGTCTCTCCCGCAGACGAGTCACGAGACTCAGCGATGCTTTCCTGCGTAAACAACCGTCGTAATACTAATAATTACAACACCAATGGAGACTAGGCTCTAAGAAAAGCTGTCTCGGGTGTGGATCAATCAACTTCAAGGGCAGTGCATATCATTATCATCATCAGAGTTGTTTCTTTTTGTTTGCATTTTGACTGCTTGTTTTGTGGTTATTGCAAACATGATGCCTTGTATAAAGGTGTCAGTTTTTGTACCAGTTGAAAAGGTAAAAACCTACTGCTATAATTACAACGGTATAAACTTCGCGCGCAGGCTTTCACGACCGATGTAACGACTCGCAATTGTGTTTTCTTTCGGGGGTTAGGTGGTGGGGGGGGGGGTGCTCTTAACTCGAGCCCTCCACCACCCGACAGAGTCGCTTAAAACTGAGTCGTCACCCTGTGGGCAAACTAAAAATAAAACCGCCGATCGATTTTTCTTTTTTTTTGCCGGCGGCAATCCGAACGGAGCGTTGAATGGGCGAGCGAAAGCTCTACAAAGTATTGTGCACCCTCATTAGGTTGGTTATACTTTACGGCTCAGTTGTGTCGGGACGGTTCTCCGTGATCTTTGAACTCCCGGATTTGCGAGCTGCGAGTCGGGGCTGCAGTTTGGTTGAAATAAAAGCAATGAAGCAAAGCAAACCTTAAACTATCTTGCAACGACGCTTCCGCTGCAGATGACGGCCCCAGCGTTGTCAGGCAGCGGGCGCGAGGCCGCAGGTTCAGATCTCTCGCGTGAGCGTGAATAACGACGATGATTGTAAACAAAACAAATCATTTGCCGCGATCGGGTCTTAAAAGCTGGCTCGTGGGTTGTTTTATTTTACCGGTTCTCTGTTCGGCTCCGCGCTCGTTGGCTCGTTTAACGAGCGAGCGGTGTGAGAGAGCGAGCGCGTCGCCCGCTTCGTTACCTTTGTTGAGCGGAGCGAATACGTGAGTCGCATTGTGCGCGAGCGAGAATCAATAGCTGGACGTTCTGCGAAAAAAGTGCTTCATAGCTCATTCGGTCTAAAACACATTCCTGCGGAGGGAGCTGGTAGGAACGTTGGGTTGCTCGGTCAATGGGCAGGGTCAACGGCGGCGTGGTGTATTCCGCAAAATATGGCCGACTGTGAGGGCGGGCACAAGCCGGCGTGAGTAGGTTAAACGTTGAGTTTTATAAGGGCACCACGGGGTGACCAGCCCCCCCCCACCCAGCCCCTCCCCACCCTCCCCACCCAGCCCCTCCCCACCCTCCCCTCCCCACCCAGCCCCACCCAGCCCCACCCTCGCCACCCAGCCCCTGCCCAGTCGTTGGGACAACTCGGAGGCGCGAAGAGGAACCGGCAGAAGAGGAGCGGGAAGGCAGCAGCTGCCAGGCAGTGAGCAGGCACTCCCGAAAAATCCCCACGCTCTGCAGTCCCTTGTGTGTGAATGTGTTGTCGGCAATTAACGAGCGTTTACGCGTGGGAGGAAATCAAGAGCACTCCGTCCCACACCGATGGACCAGGTTCGGAGTCCACATTTTTGCCGTGCCGCCTTCTCCCGGCGAGCCAGGTTGTGGCTCCTCTTCGAGGCCCACGGGAAAGGGGAGTTTCACAACAACATCAACATCTCTGTGTGTGTGCGTGTGGTGACCCACCACACACACACACGCACGCACACATGGGATCGGTGGTGTAGCGGTTAGCGCGCTGCGCTATGAACCCGGCGACTCAGGTTCGATTCCCGCTCACGGCCAACACCGCTGACGATTATCTGAACCGGTCCTGAGCCTCCCCTAGGTCGACTCGGCCTCAAGTGAGTATCTGGCGTGGTGTGTAAGCATCGCCACTGGGGAGACAAAGGCGGCCGGGCGTGGTGTTAGCCATCCACCACCTCGTGTGCCGTACCGGCCTTCAAAGGCGCTCGCTAACAGCACTTGCCCCAACAGTCTGTTAAGGCTACACGGGGAATCTTTGTCTTTGGTGACCCACCAACCCTCGCTGCTGCTTCTGCTGCTGCCTCTGGACTGCCGGATTACAGGCAGCCACGTGCAGCGCAGCCACAACGATGGCCATCTACACCACCGTCACCGCCTGCTTCTTTTACGCTGGGTTGTCATCACGTAGAGGCGTGCTTATTGGTGGGATGAGCCGAGCTCGTGGGCCCCGAGGTCTTGCCGTGCAGACCCCTCTCACAGTGTATATGGTCCTCAGCAGCGAACATTGGCGACGATGCCGTGCTGACGAGTTGTAATAATGACGAGAGCCGCTCCACAGTTGTCTGTCCTCAGTGCTGCTGCTGCTGTCAATTGGTCGCGATTGGACCATGATGCAGTTCTGAAGGAGCTGCTGATGGCTTTTGCGAAATGTACGGTGCCGAGTGCACTTTGTACGCGTTTTTACGTGCCGTGCCTCGTAGGCCTGAGTAGCTGTAGTTTTGGGAAGAGGCAGCCGTCTCAGTCGGGATATTCAGCCGTGCCAGTCTGCGTACATAGCCGTGCCAGTCAGGGACTCAGCCGTGCCAGTCGGGGTACTAAGCCGTGCCAGTCTGGGTACATAGCCGTGCCAGGCTGGGTACTCAGCCGTGCCAGTCTGGGTACATAGTCATGCCAGTCTGGGTACATAGCCGTGCCAGTCTGGGTACTCAGCCGTGCCAGTCTGGGTACTCAGCCGTGCCAGTCTGGGTACTTAGCCGAGCCAGTTTGGGTACTTAGCCGTGCCAGTCTGGGACTCAACCGTGCCAGTCTGGGTACTTAGCCGTGCCAGTTTGGGTACTTAGCCTGCCAGTTTGGGTACTCAGCCGTGCCAGTCTGGGTACTCAGCTGTGCCAGTCTGGGTACATAGCCGTGCCAGTCTGGGTACTCAGCCATGCCAGTCTGGGTACTAAGCCATGCCAGTCTGGGTACTAAGCCGTGCCAGTCTGGGTACTAAGCCATGCCAGTCTGGGT
>NC_083833.1:6728955-6771455 GCF_015708825.2 Lethenteron reissneri | reverse complement strand
ATAAGGTGCTACTCGATAACAGCACTTGCCCCACCAGCCTGTTCAAGGCTACACGGGGTATGTTTGTCTTCGTACGTACATACACACACACACGGGGCATGCACACGAATCCATCTGTGCGCAGAGATGCAGAACACATTTTTACATTTTGCCTTTATAAACCACTCTTCGTAAAGAGCATCCTATGGCACCTTGCAAATTAACGCCCTCTCAATTATAAAACTAAAAACCCCCATTGCGCGAGCCATCCAGCTCACCGCGTGGCCCACGCATACGGATCCGTTCATTAGATCTGTGCCTTAAAATATTCCACTGTGCCTGGATTCCCAATATGACTTGAGACGGAGTTCCACAGGCGGGGAGCAGAGCAGGTTACGCACGCGCGTACACACACAGTCACACACAGTCAAAGATCCCACGTGTAGCCTTGGCAGGCTGTGCTGTGCGTGCGTGCGCGTGTGGGGAGCGGTAGTGGGCCTCCCCTAGGTCGACTCAGCCTCAAAACGAGTACCCGGTGCGGTGTGTAAACACAAAGGCGGTCGGGCGTGGTGCTGGCCACCCACCCCCTCGTGTACCGTTCTGGCCTTCATAGGTGTTCGCTAACAGCACTTGCCCCGACAGTTTGTTAAGGCTACACGGGGGATCTTTGTCTTTGTCTTTTGACCAACATCGCCATCGTGGTGATGTTTACACACCGCACCAGGTATTCATTTTAGAGGCTGAGTCGACCTAGGGGAGGCCCCGGTGTTGGCCTCGAGCGGGAATCGCCGGGTTTATGTAGCGCAGCGCTACACTACCGCTCCCCAAACACACCGACACAAACACCTACACAAACACCCACACACACAGACACACACAGACCCGAACACACACACTCATAAACACATACAGGTTTCCATGCAGGTTCGCTTTGTGCGATTTCGCAGGTGTATGTGCCGCTAACCTATTCCTACCCAAATGTCACGACATTATGCGGTGTGAAATCACTCAGATGCGACTATGCGGTCGGACGTGGGACAACATTGTGTGTGTACTGTGCTGTATGCGCTACAAGTAGATATACATGCAGAGATACACGCAGGGATACATGCAGAGATACATGCAGAGATAATCACACAGAAATACACACGAAGATACACAGAGATACACAGAGATACAAAGATCCCCGTATGGCCTTAACATACTGTAGGGTGCAGTGCTGTTAGCGAGCACCTATGAAGGCCAGAAGAGTACACAAGGGGGTGGGTGGCCAGCGCCACGCACGACCGCCTTTGTCTCCCCAGTGGCGATGTTTACACAACGTACCAGGTACTAATTTGAGGCTGAGTCGACCTAGGGGAGGCCCAGGACCGGTTCAAATAATATAATCTTCACTGGTGTTGGCCGTGAGTGGGAATCGAACCCGGGTTTGCCAGGTTCATAGCGCAGTGCGCTAACCGCTACACTACCGCTCCCCACAACACTACAGAGATACACACACACACAGACACATACACAGATACACACATACAGAAATACACACGCAGAAATACACACACAGAGATACACACACAGACACACACACAGATACACACATACAGAAATAAACACACAGAGATACACACACATACAGAAATACACACGCATAAATACACACACAGAGATACACACACACAGATACAGACACAAAATACACACACATACAGAAATACACACACAGCGATACACACACACAGACACACACACAGATACACACGCAGATACACACATACAGATATACACAGACTGAGAGATACGTAACACAGATACAACACTGTGCATGTCCTGTGTGCGCTGTGTGCGCTGCATGGCAGGCAGCCCTGTCTACACGTGCGGTTTCGCACGAGTAAACATCCGAACACTACGGCTACCGCTTAGAGCGACGGGAAGCCCGCGACACACACGCGTACACTGATCCATGATCCGTCCTCACCGTGGTGGTGCAGAATTGCCAGGGGCAAGCCCAAGGTGTCAGTATAAGTCCAGCACCACGGCCGACCACCTTTGTTTCCCCAACGACGCGGATGTTTACCCTACGCACCAGGTACTCTTTTGCGCGTATGTACGCACGTGCGTTGAACTTCTTTCGCACCGTACGAAGCCAGCCGTGCTCTGAATTATCTTTGACTATTTCGACTGGTTAGTTTTTTTTGTTATTGTACTAGGTAAGGCCCCATTGAGCTACGTAGCTATATTTCCGAAGCGACCTGGCTATCACGAATGATAGCTCAACAAAGTGGGCTTATTGCGTGGACATCTGTAGCAGCCAAATGCTCTGAACGCGTGACGCCGATTCTAAATGTGGAGGGAAAACCGGAGGAACCCGGAGAGAAATCTACGCGACCATGGGGAGAGAGAGACACCAAAACTCCAAATATACAGCAGCAGGCGTCAGGGTCGGGATCGGACCCACGACCTCCTGTGCACCAGGCGAGGTAGTTAACATCTCCTAGCCACCGTGATGATGATGAGAGAGACATCAAAACTCCAAATATACAGCAGCAGGCGTTAGGGTCTAGATCGAACCCACGACCTCCTGTATACCCCGCGAGGTAGTTAACATCTCACCACTGTGACGCTCATAAATAATTTAATCGGAGGTTTGGCTGAGTCGTCCGAATATTCCCCCCAGGCTCCCCCCCCCCACCACCACCCCGTCGGAGGGAAGATTGGATGTTGACGGGGCAAGTACCGAGATGTTCACTACCTCGCCTGGTACGCAGGAGGTCGTGGGTTCGATCCCGACCCTGAGACCTGCTGTATATTTGGAGTTTGCGTGTCTCTCTCTCTCATCATCATCACGGTGGCTTGGAGATGTTAACTACCTCGCCTGGTATACAGGAGGTCGTGGGTTCGATCCAGACCCTGACACCTGCTGTATATTTGGAGTTTGCGTGTCTCTCTCTCTCATCATCATCACGGTGGCTTGGAGATGTTAACTACCTCGCCTGGTATACAGGAGGTCGTGGGTTCGATCCAGACCCTGACACCTGCTGTATATTTGGAGTTTGCGTGTCTCTCTCTCTCATCATCATCACGGTGGCTTGGAGATGTTAACTACCTCGCCTGGTATACAGGAGGTCGTGGGTTCGATCCAGACCCTGACACCTGCTGTATATTTGGAGTTTGCGTGTCTCTCTCTCTCATCATCATCACGGTGGCTTGGAGATGTTAACTACCTCGCCTGGTACGCAGGAGGTTGTGGGTTCGATCCCGACCCTGACACCTGCTGTATATTTGGAGTTTGCGTGTCTCTCTCTCTCATCATCATCACGGTGGCTTGGAGATGTTAACTACCTCGCCTGGTATACAGGAGGTCGTGGGTTCGATCCCGACCCTGACACCTGCTGTATATTTGGAGTTTGCGTGTCTCTCTCTCTCTCATCATCATCACGGTGGCTTGGAGATGTTAACTACCTCGCCTGGTATACAGGAGGTCGTGGGTTCGATCCAGACCCTGACACCTGCTGTATATTTGGAGTTTGCGTGTCTCTCTCTCTCATCATCATCACGGTGGCTTGGAGATGTTAACTACCTCGCCTGGTACGCAGGAGGTCGTGGGTTCGATCCCGACCCTGACACCTGCTGTATATTTGGAGTTTGCGTGTCTCTCTCTCTCATCATCATCACGGTGGCTTGGAGATGTGAACTACCTCGCCTGGTACGCAGGAGGTTGTGGGTTCGATCCCGACCCTGACACCTGCTGTATATTTGGAGTTTGCGTGTCTCTCTCTCTCATCATCATCACGGTGGCTTGGAGATGTTAACTACCTCGCCTGGTATACAGGAGGTCGTGGGTTCGATCCAGACCCTGACACCTGCTGTATATTTGGAGTTTGCGTGTCTCTCTGTCTCATCATCATCACGGTGGCTTGGAGATGTTAACTACCTCGCCTGGTACGCAGGAGGTCGTGGGTTCGATCCCGACCCTGACACCTGCTGTATATTTGGAGTTTGCGTGTCTCTCTCTCTCATCATCATCACGGTGGCTTGGAGATGTTAACTACCTCGCCTGGTATACAGGAGGTCGTGGGTTCGATCCAGACCCTGACACCTGCTGTATATTTGGAGTTTGCGTGTCTCTCTCTCTCATCATCATCACGGTGGCTTGGAGATGTTAACTACCTCGCCTGGTACGCAGGAGGTTGTGGGTTCGATCCCGACCCTGACACCTGCTGTATATTTGGAGTTTGCGTGTCTCTCTCTCTCATCATCATCACGGTGGCTTGGAGATGTTAACTACCTCGCCTGGTACGCAGGAGGTTGTGGGTTCGATCCCGACCCTGACACCTGCTGTATATTTGGAGTTTGCGTGTCTCTCTCTCTCATCATCATCACGGTGGCTTGGAGATGTTAACTACCTCGCCTGGTATACAGGAGGTCGTGGGTTCGATCCAGACCCTGACACCTGCTGTATATTTGGAGTTTGCGTGTCTCTCTCTCTCATCATCATCACGGTGGCTTGGAGATGTTAACTACCTCGCCTGGTATACAGGAGGTCGTGGGTTCGATCCAGACCCTGACACCTGCTGTATATTTGGAGTTTGCGTGTCTCTCTCTCTCATCATCATCATCACGGTGGTTTGGAGATGTTAACTACCTCGCCTGGTATACAGGAGGTCGTGGGTTCGATCCAGACCCTGACACCTGCTGTATATTTGGAGTTTGCGTGTCTCTCTCTCTCTCATCATCATCACGGTGGCTTGGAGATGTTAACTACCTCGCCTGGTATACAGGAGGTCGTGGGTTCGATCCAGACCCTGACACCTGCTGTATATTTGGAGTTTGCGTGTCTCTCTCTCTCATCATCATCATCACGGTGGCTTGGAGATGTTAACTACCTCGCCTGGTATACAGGAGGTCGTGGGTTCGATCCAAACCCTGACACCTGCTGTATATTTGGAGTTTGCGTGTCTCTCTCTCTCATCATCATCACGGTGGCTTGGAGATGTTAACTACCTCGCCTGGTACGCAGGAGGTTGTGGGTTCGATCCCGACCCTGACACCTGCTGTATATTTGGAGTTTGCGTGTCTCTCTCTCTCATCATCATCACGGTGGCTTGGAGATGTTAACTACCTCGCCTGGTACGCAGGAGGTTGTGGGTTCGATCCCGACCCTGACACCTGCTGTATATTTGGAGTTTGCGTGTCTCTCTCTCTCATCATCATCACGGTGGCTTGGAGATGTTAACTACCTCGCCTGGTACGCAGGAGGTGGTGGGTTCGATCCTGACGCTGACACCTGCTGTATATTTGGAGGTTGCGGGTCTCTCTCTCTCATCACCACCATCAAGGTGGCTAGGAGATGTTAACTACCTCGCCTGGTATACAGGAGGTCGTGGGTTCGATCCAGACCCTGACACCTGCTGTATATTTGGAGTTTGCGTGTCTCTCTCTCTCATCATCATCACGGTGGCTTGGAGATGTTAACTACCTCGCCTGGTATACAGGAGGTCGTGGGTTCGATCCAGACCCTGACACCTGCTGTATATTTGGAGTTTGCGTGTCTCTCTCTCTCATCATCATCACGGTGGCTTGGAGATGTTAACTACCTCGCCTGGTATACAGGAGGTCGTGGGTTCAATCCCGACCCTGACATCCGCTGTAGATTTGGAGTTTGCGTGTCTCTCTCTCTCATCATCATCACGGTGGCTGGGAGATGTTAACTACCTCGCCTGGTACGAAGGAGGTTGTGGGTTCGATCCCGACCCTGACACCTGCTGTATATTTGGAGTTTACGTGTCTCTCTCTCTCATCATCATCACGGTGGCTTGGAGATGTTAACTACCTCGCCTGGTATACAGGAGGTCGTGGGTTCGATTCCGTCCCTGACACCTGCTGTAGATTTGGAGTTTGCGTGTCTCTCTCTCTCATCATCATCATCACGGTGGCTTGGAGATGTTAACTACCTCGCCTGGTATACAGGAGGTCGTGGGTTCGATCCCGACCCTGACACCTGCTGTATATTTGGAGTTTGCGTGTCTCTCTCTCTCATCATCATCACGGTGGCTTGGAGATGTTAACTACCTCGCCTGGTACGCAGGAGGTCGTGGGTTCGATCCCGACCCTGACACCTGCTGTATATTTGGAGTTTGCGTGTCTCTCTCTCTCATCATCATCACGGTGGCTTGGAGATGTTAACTACCTCGCCTGGTACGCAGGAGGTTGTGGGTTCGATCCCGACCCTGACACCTGCTGTATATTTGGAGTTTGCGTGTCTCTCTCTCATCATCACGGTGGCTTGGAGATGTTAACTACCTCGCCTGGTACGCAGGAGGTTGTGGGTTCGATCCCGACCCTGACACCTGCTGTATATTTGGAGTTTGCGTGTCTCTCTCTCTCATCATCATCACGGTGGCTTGGAGATGTTAACTACCTCGCCTGGTATACAGGAGGTCGTGGGTTCGATCCAGACCCTGACACCTGCTGTATATTTGGAGTTTGCGTGTCTCTCTCTCTCATCATCATCACGGTGGCTTGGAGATGTTAACTACCTCGCCTGGTATACAGGAGGTCGTGGGTTCGATCCAGACCCTGACACCTGCTGTATATTTGGAGTTTGCGTGTCTCTCTCTCTCATCATCATCACGGTGGCTTGGAGATGTTAACTACCTCGCCTGGTATACAGGAGGTCGTGGGTTCGATCCAGACCCTGACACCTGCTGTAGATTTGGAGTTTGCGTGTCTCTCTCTCTCATCATCATCACGGTGGCTTGGAGATGTTAACTACCTCGCCTGGTACGAAGGAGGTTGTGGGTTCGATCCCGACCCTGACACCTGCTGTATATTTGGAGTTTGCGTGTCTCTCTCTCTCATCATCATCACGGTGGCTTGGAGATGTTAACTACCTCGCCTGGTATACAGGAGGTCGTGGGTTCGATCCAGACCCTGACACCTGCTGTATATTTGGAGTTTGCGTGTCTCTCTCTCTCATCATCATCACGGTGGCTTGGAGATGTTAACTACCTCGCCTGGTATACAGGAGGTCGTGGGTTCGATCCAGACCCTGACACCTGCTGTATATTTGGAGTTTGCGTGTCTCTCTCTCTCATCATCATCACGGTGGCTTGGAGATGTTAACTACCTCGCCTGGTACGCAGGAGGTCGTGGGTTCGATCCCGACCCTGACACCTGCTGTATATTTGGAGTTTGCGTGTCTCTCTCTCTCATCATCATCACGGTGGCTTGGAGATGTTAACTACCTCGCCTGGTACGCAGGAGGTTGTGGGTTCGATCCCGACCCTGACACCTGCTGTATATTTGGAGTTTGCGTGTCTCTCTCTCTCATCATCATCACGGTGGCTTGGAGATGTTAACTACCTCGCCTGGTATACAGGAGGTCGTGGGTTCGATCCAGACCCTGACACCTGCTGTATATTTGGAGTTTGCGTGTCTCTCTCTCTCATCATCATCACGGTGGCTTGGAGATGTTAACTACCTCGCCTGGTACGCAGGAGGTTGTGGGTTCGATCCCGACCCTGACACCTGCTGTATATTTGGAGTTTGCGTGTCTCTCTCTCTCATCATAATCACGGTGGCTTGGAGATGTTAACTACCTCGCCTGGTATACAGGAGGTCGTGGGTTCGATCCAGACCCTGACACCTGCTGTATATTTGGAGTTTGCGTGTCTCTCTCTCTCATCATCATCACGGTGGCTTGGAGATGTTAACTACCTCGCCTGGTACGCAGGAGGTTGTGGGTTCGATCCCGACCCTGACACCTGCTGTATATTTGGAGTTTGCGTGTCTC
This sequence comes from Lethenteron reissneri, assembly GCF_015708825.2. NCBI lineage: Eukaryota > Metazoa > Chordata > Hyperoartia > Petromyzontiformes > Petromyzontidae > Lethenteron > Lethenteron reissneri. Next base: position 6,763,687 of record NC_083833.1, on the reverse strand, counting down.
TCTCTCTCATCATCATCACGGTGGCTTGGAGATGTTAACTACCTCGCCTGGTACGCAGGAGGTTGTGGGTTCGATCCCGACCCTGACACCTGCTGTATATTTGGAGTTTGCGTGTCTCTCTCTCTCATCATCATCACGGTGGCTTGGAGATGTTAACTACCTCGCCTGGTACGCAGGAGGTTGTGGGTTCGATCCCGACCCTGACACCTGCTGTATATTTGGAGTTTGCGTGTCTCTCTCTCTCATCATCATCACGGTGGCTTGGAGATGTTAACTACCTCGCCTGGTACGCAGGAGGTTGTGGGTTCGATCCCGACCCTGACACCTGCTGTATATTTGGAGTTTGCGGTCTCTATCTCCCCGTGGTCGCGTGGATTTTTCTCCGGGTTCTCTGTTTTTTTCCCCACCCACATTTATAATCAACGTCGCGCGGTTTAGAGTATTTGGCTGCTACGAATTTTCGCGTGATTAAGCCACTTGGTGAGGCAATCATCTGTTGGGCAGATCGTTTCTGAAAAAGAGTCGTACAGCCCATTGGGTCCTTACCTGTTAGTTTTAAGAAACATCTTGTTTTTAAGCATTGCGTGATAAATTAACCCTTTGCCGAATGCCGATTGCTAACCCTGAAGCTTTTACCCTCTCTGAAAAAGGGTCGTACAGCCCAGTGAAGCCTTACCTGGTAGTTTTAAGAAACATCTTGTTTTTTAGAATCGCATGAGAAATTAACCCTTTGCCGAATGCCGATTGCTAACCCTACAGCCTTCACCCTTTCTCTTACGCTATCCCATATCCCTGGCTCCACTATCCATCCCCCCTTGTCCCCCCCCCCCCAACCGCGTGGCTGTTGTGCCGGGCCGGAGGCGTCGCTAGCGGCTCCTCACCGTCGCGTGCGGACGCCGGCCGGCTGGAGTAGTGCTGCACAGTGGGGCCGCTGCAGTTGACGCTGTCGGAGCTGCAGTAGCGGGGCTCATCGGGGCCTGTCGGGACAGACGCCGCGTCGGGGTCAATAATAACAGTGAATAATAATAGTTAACAGAATGATGCATCTTCTTGGTTCTTTCGGTAGAGTCACGTAGAAGGGAAATTATAATAAAATAATAAAAATAAAACGTCGTGAGCATTTTTTTATTATGTTTTATTTTTATTATTTTATTATTTCCCTTCTACGTGACTTTACCGAAAGAACCAAGAACAAAATATATAATTACATAATAACTAATCATATATATGTTACACGTATGATATGTATAATTCATGACCAAATCCCATATATGGCCACCACCATGCAATAATAACAATAAACCAAATGCAATGGCACCAAATCAAAAACCAACAACAGCAGTTGCTGTTGTCACAACAGAGGAATGAGTCCGTGAGGTCTAACACACATCTCAGACCACGATGCCAACTTGCCAGAGATCGCAAACGGGTTTTAATTCCTTACTCGTACCCGGCCGCACCAGGGTCGCAAATGGGTACCTGTACCCATACCCGGCCGGGTACGAGTTTCTGTTCCCTACCCGTACCCTACCCGAAATGAGTGACAAACGGTTACTCACCAGTGACTCACGGTGTACCCGTACCCGTACCCGGCTGCACCAGGGTCGCAAATGGGTACCCGTACCCGTACCCGGCCGGGTACGGGTAGCCGGGTATCGGGTAGGGTATGGGTATCGGGTACCCGATTGCGACCTCTGCAACTTGCCAAGAAGCAAGCCAGGAAATCTTCACCGCAGGGGGCCGTAGCGGCGGCGGTGGCGGTAAAGTGGCCACAAAGTTACGACTCATTCATACCGATCGGTCCGATGTCCGCAAAAAGCCATGACCTATTTATCAAGCGTGTGCCCTGGATGAACGAGAAAAAAAAAAGACCGGGACTTTAATTTCGGATTTCAATAACACGATTGGAGCCGCTGTGTCCGGAGGATGATGTGGGGTGGGAGGGGGGCGGGGGGGCTAGCTCCAGCCTGCGGGCGGCTGTGCGCGTGAGAAAGCTCGTCCACCGATCGCGGTTTTGAGTTTGTTTTTTTGTACAATTGGGGTGGATAGCAGAAACATTTGCCAATGTGTTGTGGACCTCACCAGCGTTCGCGTATTTCTGAAATGATGTAAGCAGCCGCAGCGTGTCGGTTGCTTTGACTCACATGAGTGTGTGAATAAACGATTAATGATTGCGAACAGCGGGGGGAGGGCTACCGTTGATCCCACCCGGGCAGCGAACGATCACAGGCGCGGACACACACGCACACACGCACGCACACACGCACGCACGCACACACACATGCACGCACACATGCACGCACACACACACACACGCACACACACACGCACACATACACACGCACACACACGCACGCACACGCGCACACACACACGCACGAACACACACACACGCACACACGCACACGTACGCACGCACACACACACGCACACGCACACACACGCACACACGCACACACACACACGCGCACACACGCACACACACGCACACGCACACACACGCACACACACGCACACACGCACACACACGCACGCACACACACATACACGCACGCACACACACATGCGCTCACACACGCACACACACGCACACACACGCACACACACACACGCACGCAGCGGGCGGGCGGTTGGCTGGCCGATGAGTGCCTCCCCCAAACCGCGTCTGTCGTGGTCTTTGACCAGACCTCACCGCGCACGATCGCTGCGGTTTTGCCGAAGACCGCCTCGGACACATAACCCGCCACACTACCACGAGGTCCCCCTGCTCTTCGGGAAGCTAACGCAGATCGTCGGTTTCCCGAGCGCGGCGCACGAACCCCACTGCTCCGCATCTCATTCGTTCACCTACTCATATTTCGGAGTAAGAGCAGGGAATTCTCGAATGCATCTCTGCTGAGATGTGAGTTGTTCGCTCCCTTGTAGGGCGCCGCGTGATTTTCTCTCCGGGCTCGCCGGTTTTGCTCACCCATTACGCAAAGTCCAAATAGGCTTGCCTTCAAGTTTTCGTGACTGCAGGAATTCATATTCTTTGGGTCTTTCGGTAAAGTCACGTAGATTTCTTCAAAGAAAATAACAAAACCCTACGACGTTTCGATCGCAACACAAGCGGTCGTCATATTCCTGATCATCCTGATGACCACTTGTGTTGCGATCGAAACGTCGTAGGGTTTTGTTATTTTCTTTGATCCTACCTACGTGACTTTACCGAAAGACCCGAGGAATATGAATTCCTGCAGTCACGAAAGCTTTAAATCAAGATTTATCCCCAACGTGGTCGCAAGCATCCTCTTGAAGATGAGTCTTGAGATTCTCCTGGGTAAAGGAGACGCCGCGGCGGCGAGATGTCAACTACCTCGCCTGGTATGCAGGAGGTCGTGGGTTCGATCCCGACTCTGATGCCTGCTGCTGTATATTTGGAGTTTGCGTGTCTCTCTCTCATCATCATCATCACGGTGGCTAGGAGATGTTAACTACCTCGCCTGGTATACAGGAGGTCGTGGGTTCGATCCCGACTCTGACGCCTGCTGCTGTATATTTGGAGTTTGCGTGTCTCTCTCTCATCATCATCACGGTGGCTAGGAGATGTTAACTACCTTGCCTGGTATACAGGAGGTCGTGGGTTCGATCCCGACCCTGACGCCTGCTGCTGTATATTTGGAGTTTGCGTGTCTCTCTCTCATCATCATCACGGTGGCTAAGAGATGTTAACTACCTTGCCTGGTATACAGGAGGTCGTGGGTTCGATCCCGACCCTGACGCCTGCTGCTGTATATTTGGAGTTTGCGTGTCTCTCTCTCATCATCATCACGGTGGCTAGGAGATGTTAACTACCTCGCCTGCTATACAGGAGGTCGTGGGTTCGATCCCGACCCTGACGCCTGCTGCTGTATATCTGGAGTTTGCGTGTCTCTCTCTCATCATCATCACGGTGGCTAGGAGATGTTAACTACCTCGCCTGCTATACAGGAGGTCGTGGGTTCGATCTCGACTCTGACGCCTGCTGTATATTTAGAGTTTGCGTGTCACTCTCCCCCGTGGTCGCGTGGATTTTTCTCTCCGGGTCCTCCAGTTTTTCCCTCCGCATTTAGAATCAAAACGACGATCACAAGCCACTTGTGGCCAGGTCGCTTCTGAAATAGCGTTGTATAGCTCAGTGGGGCCTGACCTGGTAAACAAAAAAATTTAAGTTTTGATTCGAAAGTTCAAGCGAAACACTCGAACAATAATAATGATTACAATCACTCGGCTCCGTGGCACGGGGCGTTTTATCTTGAAACCTCTCGCGGCGACATCAGCGAATAGCGTTTGATAACAAATGGCGAGCGGCGGACGAAGGAAACGAGCGAACGCGGGACGGCGCGTTTTTTAGATTTCGTCCGACACGCCCCGGCACGTGCGCGCGCGTTACTCCGGCGTGCGCGTTACACCGGCACGGGAGTTGCCGCAGGATGGGAGTTACACCGGCGAGGGCGTGCCCGCTCGGTCCCGTTACGTCCGCAGTGCAGTGCCGCGAAATCAGGATTAAAAGTCGGGTCGTCGCGGGGCGGAACGGCCTCGTTCGTTGCCGGAGAACGGACCGCCGCAGAAGTGGATATTGCAGAGCTGCCTCCGAGATCGCTTACCGAGTGGCAACGCCGGGCCCGCACGCGGCACTGGGGCGGCGCTTTCTCACCCGCTCCGGCGTACGAGAGTGAGATCCGTCCGTTTGTGCGACGATCGAACCGACATTTCTCATTGTTGGCGCTGCGAGTTGGCAAAACGTTAAGCGCGGAACCGAATTTAACACGGTGGGGTTGTTTTTTGTTGTTGTTGCGTGCACTTATCGGTTGACTGGCCTGAGGCCATCAACTCACTGGACTTGAGGGACAGCGTTTAGCCACGGGGCAGGCTGCCTGGAATGGGAACGCACCTTTTGTTTGCGCGAGGTCAGTTTAACAATTTGCGCGCACGTTACTTTCCGTCGGCTTTTCGCCAGAATCTGCGTTTCCTGTGACCTTATCCAAGGACTTGGCAGCAGCGGCAGCAGCGGCGGCGGCGGCCGTACGTCACATCTGGACACGGGCACCATCTGGGGGTGCCCATTAGCACCACCAGCCTTGGCAGTCGGGCGGCACGTCTTGTAAGACTTTAACACGGAAGCAGCAAAAAAAAAAAACGAACGTTCGGGGGTAAAGCCTCGTAAAAAATTAATGATTGCAGAGTGGCCACATCGTGAAGCCATCAATCTGAGGGCGCACCGTATTTTTTTTAATGTAACGGCCGGCAAATTTTTTTTTTTTTACATTTTTAATACCCCCATCTATTGCGTCCAGCGGATTTAGCCGGGACAGCCTTGCGGGGGGAAAAACGTCCTGGAAAAAATGAAAAAGAAAAAAACGAAATAAGCTGCGGCGCAGAAAGTGCGGGCGCGGCGCGAAATCGGCAAACTCGGCGGGTTTCACGCCGGGGCGAGCGGCAACGAGCTGAGTTTGCGCGGGCGGACGGGCGAGAGACGGAGAGAGCGAGGGGGGGGCAGAAAGGGAGGGGAGGGGGGGGGAGCCGTCTGGCCGTTTGGCGAGAGAAGACGGCGAGAGAGAGATACGCAAGGGGCCCGCCGAGATTGACGGGCGGCCGTGCCAGATTTGACGAGGCTAAGAGTCGCCGAGAATATCCTCGTAAATCGCGTTAAAAGTCACCGCGCAAGCAAACGGCAGTCCCCGGACTCCCCCCCCCCCCCCAGCCCGCGCACCCCCTTCCCGGGACACGCGCGCGAAACCAACTCATGCCAAACGGCGGCAAAGAAGCGCGGAAATTTGGCGGAGGAGGTGCGGAGATTGGGGGGATGCAGGGGGCGGCCGTCTCGGTGAATTGTCGTCGTTAGCGCCGGTGGGCGCGCGCGCACGCGAGGGTGCCGTCGCTGGAACGGGGGGGGGTGGGGGGGAGCCGTGCCGTAGGCGTTTACGGGGAGGGGGGGGGCGTCGGTAGGACACGGGGGAGCTTGAACGCATTCGGGAGCGGTGGCGCTGCGGTTAGGGTGACCGTGACCCCCGGGTTCTATTCCATCACCCCCCCCGGCGACGGCTAACATCGGTGGCAGACTCCGGGCGCGAACGCTTTTTCCGTCCTGCGTTGCTGAGCGGCGCGGTCAAATAACTGTAGGAAGTCTTCTTGGTTCTTTCGGCAAAGTCACGTAGAAGGGAAATAATAAAACAATAAAAATAAAACGTAATAAAATAATTCTCACGACGTTTCGGCCACAACGCAAGGACGGCTGCTTGCGTTGTTATTATTTTATTACGTTTTATTTTTATTATTTTATTATTTCCCTTCTACGTGATGACTTTATCGAAAGAACCAAGAAGATGAATCCCTGCAGTCACGAAAGCTTTAAATCGAAACTGTAAGAAGGTGGAGGGAGGGGTGGGGGGGGGAGCGGGGATCTTCATTCAGCAGCGGATAGCCCGAGTGCCGAACACTCATGAACAACTCGGGTGGCGTGGCGGCTCGTGCTGCGATGTGCACCGGTGGTGCGGCGGGGCATTGAAAGCAAAACCGCGCGGTGCGCCGTGTGGGGTGGGGTACGCTGCCCCGTTTGATTTCTTATCACCGCCTTCCCTACACTTTGCACTTCTGTTGTGTTTTTGTTTTGTTTGCCGACGTTCTGACCCCGCGCCTAGTCGTCGTCGTCGTCGTCGCCAAACAGAACAAACAAGACCTTCCTGGTTTATCTCCCGTTTCTTTATTTTTGTCCCCCCCTCGGCGTGGTATGACGCAGCTGCGCCGTGGTGGGTTGGCGGCACAGCGGTTTGCGCAGCCCTCGTTGACGGTCCATGGCAACGGTTCTCAACCGGAGGGAGGGGGGGTAACGTTGACCCCCTGGGGGGGGGGGGGTAACGCGGCAATGTCCCGGGGGGGCGGGCAAGCGGGGGGGGGGGATAAACGTGAGGCAATTTGTAAACGCGTAAGAAATGATATCGTGAGCGCGAGAGCCGTTTGTGAATAATGGCGTGCGAATGTGCCGATAGTGAAATAACTACGACAACGTTCAAATCCGCGTGGTATCCTAGAACGATTCAAAAAGACCGTTTTAAACCCACCGATCGTAAGCAATGTTGGTTTTCAGGAGCAACCAGCGAGCGTCACAAGCACAGTTACTTAGCCAGTCAAGGATACCTCAACTGGATAGAATGTTGACGTTCGTTAATTCTCAGAACCATGTTGGGTCAGGTAAGGTGAGGGGTATGGGGGGGGGGGTAACTCGGTTGAAACAAAATTCAATAATCTTCTTGGTTCTTTCGGTAAAGTCACGTAGAATGGAAATAATAAAATAATAAAAATAATAATAAAATAATTATGCCTCTGTCGAGAAGACAGAGACAGACTCTGTCTTCTCGACAGACCTGTTCTTCACCTGAGGACGGCTGCTTGCGTTGTGGCCGAAACGTCGTGAGAATTATTGTATTATGTTTTATTTTTATTATTTTATTTCTTCCCTTCTACGTGACTTTACCGAAAGAACCAAGAAGAAGGTACAGCATTGTCCTGAAAATGCAGCGCCGATGCACAGCACGATACGGAGCGATCGCTTTGGGGAATAATGAAATAATGATTTTTTTTTTCTACCTGACTTTACCGAAAGAACCAAGAAGATGAATCCCTGCAGTCACGAAAGCTTTAAATCGAAAATTCAATAAGGCGGTGAGTTCGGGGGGGGGGGGGGGGGTGTGAAATCTCGTTTCCGTGTGGCACCGGCGTAGTGGTTCGGCACAAGGCGTGCCGTGCCACGGTGCGTGCGGTCGCGCTCGTCGCCCACCTCTGTCGGCGGCGCCGTGCGGCGCTCCGGAGCGGTCGACCGAGAGGATGAAGTCGTCGCGGAAGAAGAGGAAGCCGACGATGGAGAAGAGGTAGACGAGGATGAGCGCGAGCACGGCGGTGAGCACGATGGAGCGGCCGTTGCGCGTCACGCTCTTGATCACGTTGAGCAGCGTCTCCTCGCGGTACACCAGGTCGAACAGCTTAAGGGGCACGGGGGGCACGCGCGTCCAAACGCGGTTGCTGGTACATTTCTGCGAATGCGGTTGTTGTTACATTGCTGCGAATGCGGTTGTTGTTACATTGCTGCCAATGGGGTTGTTGTTACATTGCTGCGAATGCGGTTGCTGTTACATTGCTGCGAACGCGGTTGCTGTTACATTGCTGCCAATGGGGTTGTTGTTACATTGCTGCGAATGCGGTTGCTGTTACATTGCTGCGAACGCGGTTGCTGTTACATTGCTGCCAATGGGGTTGTTGTTACATTGCTGCGAACGCGGTTGCTGTTACATTGCTGCGAACGCGGTTGCTGTTACATTGCTGCCAATGGGGTTGCTGTTACATTGCTGCCAATGGGGTTGCTGTTACATTGCTGCGAATGCGGTTGCTGTTACATTGCTGCGAACGCGGTTGCTGTTACATTGCTGCCAATGCGGTTGCTGTTACATTGCTGCCAATGGGGTTGCTGTTACATTGCTGCCAATGGGGTTGCTGTTACATTGCTGCGAATGCGGTTGTTGTTACATTGCTGCGAATGCAGTTGCTGTTACATTGCTGCGAATGTGGTTGTTGTTACATTGCTGCGAACGCGGTTGCTGTTACATTGCTGCCAATGGGGTTGTTGTTACATTGCTGCGAATGCGGTTGCTGTTACATTGCTGCGAACGTGGTTGCTATTACATTGCTGCCAATGCGGTTGCTGTTACATTGTTGCGAACGCGGTTGCTGTTACATTGCTGCCAATGCGGTTGCTGTTACATTGCTGCCAATGCGGTTGCTGTTACATTGCTGCCAATGCAGTTGCTGTTACATTGCTGCGAGCGCGGTTGTGCGTGTGTGCTTGTTGCTCATGGCTGTGGTTGCTGCGAGCGGCGGCTACCAGCAGGCTGTAGAAGAACTCGTGGAGGAGGAGGCCCGAAGCGCACACCGTCAGGTAGAAGAGGTGGTAGAGGAACTCCACGTCGAAGATCATCGCTCGGTAGCCGCGGGCAAACGTGCCTCGGTTCCCCACGAAGCTCACCAGGAACACCACCTTGTTGCATACCTGGTGGGCACAAAGACAAAGATCCCCCCCGTGTAGCCTTTACAAAGTGTCGGGGCAAGTGCTGTTAGCGAGCAGCGCCTATGAAGGCCGGCACGGCACACGAGGGGTTGTCGTTCCGGCCTTCATCGCAACTGGAACCCCAGTGGGCATGTTTAGACAATGCACCAGGTACTCATTTGAGGCTGAGTCGATCTAAGGGAGGCCCACGACCGGTTCAGATAATCGTCACTGGGTGTTGGCCCTGAGCGGGAATCGAACTCGGGCAGCCGGGTTCATAGCGCAGCGCGCTAACCGCTGCACCACCGCTCCCCCTGGTGGGCACGGGCACACACACACACACGTGGCGGCGGACGCTCGGCTCTCTCTCGAGTGGTTGGTGGTCTAGACAAGGAGGGGAGGGGGGGTGGTGGTCACGTGACGCGCGAGGTGTGACGGGGGCGGGGGAAGGCGGTATCACGGTGCACCTCGGCGCGTTGACGTTTCCTTTGGATATAAAGAACAAAGATCCCCGGGTGTAGCCTCAACAGGCTGTCGGGGCAAGTGCCGTTAGGGAGTAGCACCTGTGAAGGCCCGGCACGGCACACGAGGTGGTGGGTGGCCGGCATTGTACGCCCGATCGCCCTCATCTCCCCAGTGTTGTTGTTTTACACACGGCACAAGCCACCCATTGAGGCTGAGTCGACCTAAGGGAGGCCCAGGACCGGATCAAATATTCGCCTCTGTGACTGGTCGAGAGTGGGAATTGAGCTCGGGTCACCGGGGTTCATGGCGCACCGCGCTAACCGCTAAGCCAACACTTCCCACCCTTGCGTAAAGACACACGCACACACCACAGTGGCTAGGAGATGTTAACCACCTCCCCTGGTATACAGGAGGTCGTGGGTTCGATCCCGACCCTGACTACGCCTGAATATTTGGAATGTGTCTATCATGATCATCATCACGGTGGCTAGGAGATGTTAACCACCTCGCCTGGTATGCAGGAGGTCGTGGGTTCGATCCCGACCCTGACTACACCTGAATATTTGGAATGTGTCTATCATGATCATCATCACGGTGGCTAGGAGATGTTAACCACCTCGCCTGGTCTACAGGAGGTCATGGGTTCGAACCCGACCCTGACTACGCCTGAATATTTGGAATGTGTCTATCATGATCATCATCACGGTGGCTAGGAGATGTTAACCACCTCGCCTGGTATGCAGGAGGTCGTGGGTTCGAACCCGACCCTGACTACGCCTGAATATTTGGAATGTGTCTATCATGATCATCATCACGGTGGCTAGGAGATGTTAACCACCTCGCCTGGTATGCAGGAGGTCGTGGGTTCGATCCCGACCCTGACTACGCCTGAATATTTGGAATGTGTCTATCATGATCATCATCACGGTGGCTAGGAGATGTTAACCACCTCGCCTGGTATGCAGGAGGTCGTGGGTTCGAACCCGACCCTGACTACGCCTGAATATTTAGAATGTGTCTATCATGATCATCATCACGGTGGCTAGGAGATGTTAACCACCTCGCCTGGTATTCAGGAGGTCGTGGGTTCTAACCCGACCCTGACTACGCCTGAATATTTAGAATGTGTCTATCATGATCATCATCACGGTGGCTAGGAGATGTTAACCACCTCGCCTGGTATTCAGGAGGTCGTGGGTTCGATCCCGACCCTGACGCCTGCTGCTGTGTACTTGTAGTTTGCGTGTCTCTCTATCCCCGTGGTCGCGTGGATTTTTATTCGCGTCCCCCGGTTTGTCCCCTCCACATTTAGAATCAACATCGCTCGTTTAGAGTCTTTGGCCTTCGTAAGTTCCCACGCGATGTCAAGTTGCTCCGTTGAGCGATAATTTGCAATAGCCAGGTAGCCTGTGAAATCAAAAAGAGCTGAACAAATAAAAAATTGTAAAATATCAGATGATTGTGGTGGCGACATTCTGAAAAAAATCTGACACCCATCTCTCATACGTATTTGATGTGTGCCTTGCATATTAAACTCGCAGCAACTGCACAGCATGGGATCTCCTGACAGAATAACCCCCCCCCCTCCGGCCCGCCATGATCCGTATAATAGCCGTTATATATTTTAAATGGGGATTTAAGGAAGCTCCAGCTGTGCAAGTGTCTGTCAGTGTGTGCCAGCACGCACTCACTCACACACACACGCACACACACACACGCACTCACACACATACGCACACACACACACGCACACACACACGCGCACACACACACACGCACACACACACACGCACACACAACACGCACACACACACACACGCACGCACACACACACACGCACGCACACACACACACATGCACGCACGCACGCACGCACACACACACACACCCACACACGCACACACGCGTACACACACGCACACTAACACACACACACCCACAGGCACGCTAGCACGCACACACGCACGCACACATACAAACGCACACCCACAGGCAAACACGCACGCACACAAGTGCGCACACACACACACGCACACACGCACGCAAGCACGCACACATGCGCACACACGCACACACGCACAGGCACGCCAGCACGCGCGTCGGGACGGAACGATCTCTATTTCTTGATTTAGATTTTTTTTTTGTTCGTAATTAAACAATTAAAAATGTAAACGCCGTTCAGAGCTGAAACGAACGCACGCGTACACGCACACGCGTACAGACGCGCGCGCGTGCGTACGTACGTAAAGGTGCAAATAATTGCTTAAACATCTGTGAGCCGCTAAGATTTCCTCCGGATGTGATTATAACCCACGCGGCACTCGCGGATTTAATTGCTAACGGTGGGCAGAGACACCTCTCTGAATAATAATAATGATGACGACGACGACAACGACGATAGGAAATTATACAACAGTAGTTATGTTTATAGAAGGATAACGGAATGCGTACGGGAGAGGTGGGGTGGGGGGGGGTTCCACCAACGCGGAGATGGAGCGGTGCAGAGATGCTGCGCGGATCGTCGCGTCGTGGGACCGCGAGAGGTGGTGACAGCCCCGGAGAGTAGGCCTTCATCCAGCAGTGGATCGATCACGGCTGACGATGACGACGCTCGATGAGGTGCAACGACAAGCAACGGGCGTGTGACATGAGACATGGCGACGCGTGGCCGTCTCATCACGACGCTGCGACGGGCACGAAACGACCGCGGTGGGACGGGGGACGCGACGACGAGTGACAACGAGGTGCGACGCGTGGGGAAGGTGGGGGGTCGCGACGAGGTCGGCGGCCGCACGCACGTTTGCGGTGCCCAGCAGCAGCAGCGTGGGCTCCAGGCCGAGCGAGTAGATGAGGCGGAGGATCGCGGAGCCGATGAGCGCGCGGATGCCGTGGGGGCGCGGCAGCGCCAGCACGATGGCCAGCGAGCCCAGCGTCGCCGTCCACAGCAGTCCCGACAAGTGCGGCTCCAGGGGGCCTTGGGGTGACGGGGGGGGGGGGGCGAGGAGCGGGGGGAGGCGGGGGTAAGGAGCGGGGGTGACGTGGGGGGGGGGGGGGGGTGAGGAGCGGGGGGAGGCGGGGGTAAGGAGCGGGGGTGACGTGCGGAGACACGGGGAGGCAAGGGAGACACGGGGAGGCAAGGGGAGACACGGGGTGACACGGGGTGACACGGGGAGACACGGGGAGACACGGGGAGACACGGGGAGACACGGGGTGACACGGGGAGACACGGGGAGGCACAGGGAGACACAGGAAGACACGGGGTGACACGGGGAGACACGGGGAGGCAAAGGGAGACACGGGGAGACACGGGAAGACACGGGGTGACACGGGGAGACACGGGAAGACACGGGGAGACACGGGGAGGCACGGAGAGACACGGGGAGGCACGGGGTGGCCCGGGGTGACACGGGGAGACACAGGAAGACACGGGGAGACACGGGGAGGCAAGGGGAGACGCGGGGTGACACAGGGAGACATGGGGGAAGCAAGGGGAGACACGGTGAGGAAAAGGGAGACACGGGGAGACAAGGGGAGACACGTGGTGGCAAGGGGAGACGAAGATTACCACGGGGCACTTTGGCACAACACAAGTACGTGTGGGTCGACGTGAGCCAACACGGACTAAAATGCAGCACCGAGGCCTACAAGAGTCGCTAAGACCCAACAGAGGCCAACGTGGGCCACGCAAAACAACACACGTCAGCACCAAACGCAACACAGCCAAACGGGCCACACCAATCAAAATAGTCAATGGGCCACCAGGGTCAACATGGGCCAACAGAGGCCAGAGGTGGGACAAAGTCATTGTTATGCAAGTCCAAGTCGAGTCTGAAGTCATCAAATTCATGACTCGAGTCTGACTCGAGTCCAAGTCACATGACTCGAGTCCACACCTCTGACAGAGGCCAAAATGTGTCCATAGGGCCCGACATGGGCTTATATGGGCAGCACAAATCACACCTAGGCAATCGCAGGTCAACCAAGAACGCAAACACCCACATTGCACAACATGGGCGACCAAGGCCAAACGGGGCCAACTTTGAGTGTCCGGGTGGCCGGGTGGCCGGCTGGCTGGGTGGTGGGTGGCCGGCTGGCTGGTTGACAGGCGTTGCGCCGTGAATTACGGCCTAATTATGGGCTTCAGCCAGCGCCACCGGCAATAACCGGGCACCGGGGTGGCAGCGGCGGCCAGATGGGGCCTTGCTCTTTCAAGCGAGGCCGACCAGCGGTTAATGTGCTCTGATGGCGAATCGGCGGCGAAGGGGGTGGGTGGTGGGCGAAATTGAGAGGAGGTGGTGGAGGCGGGGGTGGGTAGCGTCACCGGTGGAAACGTTCCTGGGGATGCGCGAGCGTTGTCGCGTTAATACGCGCGCGCGTGCGTGCCTGTCACATCAAAACGCAGCGGCAGCAGCTTGCGGAGCGATCGTTGCTCCGATCGTGTACGGCTGTGTACGCTTATATCCGCCCCATTTCCCCTGGCAGAGAGAGGCTTTATTGATGAGGATGGGCCACTTAAAGTGTTCCCTGGGACGTGAGTTTTAATGATATCATTGAACGCTGCGGAATAATCATTCATTGCCAGTATTGCTTTTTTTCTTTCTTTCCTTCCCATCTCCCGCAACCTGCCCCCCCCCCCCCCGCCGCCCCCCGCCACTCCCACTCATGCTCTCTCTCAACAATTAAAGTGGACTCTTAAAAAGTCACACGCGAGCGAAAACAAGAAAACAAATCTATACGCCCGGCCTTAAAATGCGCCTCTCACGAACGCGGGACAACAGCAGTTTACCAAATTCACCGCAGCACTCGGGGAGGGCGGGGGGGGGGGGGGGAATGCACGACTGCCATATTCACCAGGCCAGAGAGGGCACCGGCAAAATGTGTGCCGGGGGTCATCTCATGCAGCGCGGGTTGGCTACGTACGGCGCGCCGAAGAAGTTCAACCGCACGTGCGTGCGTGCATGCATATGAGTGAATACACAAACAAATTATATTCTTATAAAGCAGCGGTGGCCAACTGGCATCTCCCCAAGTGGCTCTTCAATCCACCGCACGCGACTCTTCAATCCCAACTCTTCAATCCACCGCACGCGACTCTCCAATTCGCCGCACGCAGCTCCAGCGAAGGGGCACAACGTAGAATTTACTATCACAGTAGGAGCAAAGAATAAATGAATGTATGCCGTTGCTGTGCCAAGAACTCGCAATATATACACGCACGCAGCTTGTCTCTTTTTAGAATTCACGGCCACTTTTTTGGCTCTTGGTCTGTTACGGGTTGGCCACCCACGATGTCGACACGCGCGCGCTATTTATAAACCAGCCTGCGAATCAGTCCGCCGAGCGAGCCAGAGTCTGCGCGGATCGCTCTTCCAACGTATGCATACGTGAGCGAGTGTGTTTGTGTGTACCGGAGGCTGCTGAAGCAATGCGAATAACGCGTGCGTTTCTTTATTGTTCAAGTGTCAGTTTTATTTAGTGGGTCCTGTCAGCGATGTGACACAAAAACAAACGAAAAACCCATTGCGAATCGAGACCCTCTCTTGTGCAATGTGACTTATCTGTAGCGGCGAACAGCAGCAGCAGCAGTAACAGCAGCAAGCAAAAGCAGCAGTTAGCCGGAAGCATTAGCAGCAGCAGTAGCAGCAGTAGTAAGCAGCAGCAAACAGAAGCAACAGAAGCAGCAGCAGTAGTAGCAGAAGCAGTAGTAGCAACAGCAGTAGTAGCAGCAAAAGCAGTAAGCAGCAGATGCAGTAGCAGCAGCAGGAGAAGCAGCAGTAGCAGTAAGCGACAGTAGCTGCAACAGAAGCAGCAGCAGTAGTGGCAGAAGCAGTAGTAGCAACAGCAGAAGCAGCAGCAAGCAGAAACAGTAACAGCAGCAGCAGTGGCAGCAGAAGCATCAGCAGCATTAATAGCAGAAGAAGCAGTAGTAGCAGCAGCAGATGCAGCAGCAGCAGTAGCAGCAGCAGTAGCAGCAGTAGCAGCAGCAGTAAGCAGCAGAATCAGTAGCAGTAGTAGCAGCAGCAGCAGTAGCAGCAGCAGCAGTAATCAGCAGAAGCAAGGAGCGCTGTCTTGTAACGGTGGCGGCGCTGCCGGGGAAGGGAGGCACGCTCGATGACACGCGTGTTGAAGTAGCTCTCTGGCATCTCTCGCGGTGGTTTTTTTTTTTAACTGAAAAATTACTAACGAGGGCGAACCTGGCACAGAGCGTCCTCATTATTCTCTCCGCCAAAGAGGGAAGAGAAAGAAGAAGACGAAAAAAAATCGAAAGGCCACACTTTCATCCTCGCGTCTCGCATGGTGCCCGAGGACCGGAGGCTACGGCTGCAGCTGCTGCTGCTTGATCGGTGGCGGGGGGGGGGGGGTCAAGCCAGGTTTCTCAGGACGCTTACCCAAGACGCCTTGCAGGAAAGCACCACCACGTCTCACGGGGGGGTGCTACTCAGTAGCTAGTAGATGTTAACTGCCACGCCTGGTATACAGTTTCCGTGTCTCTCTCCCTGTCGACGCGGGCAGGGTGGGGGGGGGGTCCTCTGTTCTTTCCCTCTGCGCGTTTGGAATCAACGTCGCGCGTCTATACGATTTGCGCTACCGTTGAATTCCACGTGTGGATAAGCCACCTCGCTCAGCTATCATTTCAAGTTCAAGTTCATTGATTAGGTATAAAGCTCTGTGAGCCATTCGGTTCTTGAATTGGGTGCAACCGCAACAAACAAAAAACAAAAACATGACCAAGAAATTCTAGATTTGAAGCTTTCGTGACTGCAAGGATTCATAATCTTGGTTCTTTCGGTAAAGTGACTTTACCGAAAGAGCTAAGAACATGAACAAGAAAACATCTTAAAGTGACTATGTGACTAAGTGCAAACAGAAAATCCAAGAAAAGACAGCAAAATATTGCAGAAAAAACAGCGTCAGCATCAGAGTTGGGGGGAAAGGGAGCGAGCGAGAGGGGGGGGCGAGGGAGAGGGGGGGGCGAGGGAGGAGGGGGGGGGGCGAGGGAGAGGGAGGGGCGAGGGAGAGGGGGGGGCGAGGGAGAGGGGGGGGGGCGAGGGAGAGGGAGGGGGGGGGGGTGCGAGGGAGAGGGAGGGGCGAGGGAGAGGGGGGGGCGAGGGAGAGGGGGGGCGAGGGAGAGGGGGGGCGAGGGAGAGGGGGGGGGGCGAGGGAGAGGGGGCGAGGGAGAGGGGGGGGCGAGGGAGAGGGGGGGGGCGAGGGAGAGGGGGGGGGAGAGGGGGGGGCGAGGGAGAGGGGGGCGAGGGAGAGGGGGGGGCGAGGAGAAGAGGGGGGGGGGCGAGGGAGAGGGGGGGGGCGAGGGAGAGGGGGGGGCGAGGGGGAGGGAGAGGGAGGGGGGGGGGCGAGGGAGGGAGGGGGGGGCGAGGGAGAGGGGGGGGGGGCGAGGGACAGGGAGAGGGGGGGGGCGAGGGAGAGGGGGGGGGGAGAGGGAGGGGGAGGGAGAGGTGGGGGGCGAGGGAGAAAGGGGGGCGAGGGAGAGGGGGGGGGGGCGAGGGATAGGGGGGGGGGCAGGCGGGCGGGGGGCGGGAACAACCGGGAGGAGAGACCGGCGCTCACCGCCGCAGCTGCTCTCGAAGGGGTAGAAGAATGCGACGAGCAGGTTGATGAGCACGGCGAGGTTGAAGGAGATGCTGCTCCACAGCGTGATGTTGCGCGAGCACCAGAAGAGCACGCGCTGACCTGCACCCACGCACGCAAAGAAAGGTCACCCCCCCCCCACCCCGGTGTGTAAACAAAAATTCAAGGTATTAATACGCAAACCTTTTTAGCCTTTTGTAATAAAGCTCGTTGAGACGACTTCTGGAATCCGTCTTTTATTCAACAGCTTTTCCTTCGCGCTGCTGACAGGCAGCGTGAGAGGGACAGATAGCGAGAGAGAGACGCACTGCCACGTGGCAACCCGGAGCCCCGCTCCCGCGTGGTCCCCCTTCCTCTGTTCGTTCTCGTTCTGACCGAAAGGCTGACTCGAAGCGCCACGTGAACGCACTCCATCTTGGGCGATTGGAGTGCGTTCACGTGGCGCCAGTGTAAGTAAATGTTCTGATTCTGATGGTTTCACACGGTGCGCTCGAGGCGATAGCGCACGCCTGCCTGGCCATCGTCGACCCGGACCCAGGTGCAGGACGCGTGGAGGGGTGGAGGCCTTAATAGGCGCTCGCTAACACCGTTTGTGGCCGATGAATGGGTCCGGGCGTCACTCCACAATTGTGCGTTCGCGTTTTTTTGTTTCCGTGATCAAAATGTTAATCCGTCACGTTTAGGAGGCATGTAACCGCTCCGAGCTCGCTTCTTCGCCCACGCGGTTTCCTCTCGTTTTAATCAGCGTAACATGACACATTAGCGTGCAGTTTCCGAGGTGAACAAATGTAATGATAATAACAATAATAATACATCATCGTACGATTGTTTTTCGAATTCTCTGGAATAGAGGACACTTTTTGCCCGGAGTCAGTAAAGTTATACAGTAAAGTATATAACAGTAAAGTTATACAGTGAAGTATATAACAGTAAATTTATAAAAATCTGGTCACTCAAAGACTAAGTTACAGTCACAATAACACCGACTGGATAGCAATGGACACCCTCAAAATTTGATTTGAAGCTTTCGTGACTGCAGGAAGAAAATAAATTCAATAATAGAGTGCGACGTTTCGATTGCAACACAAGCAACCGTCATCAGGTCGAACTAAATTTGAGAGACAAAACACAGACACGGAGACACACAGACAGACACACAAGCAGAGAGAGACAACACACAGACACACAGAGAGAGACACACAATATAGACACAGACAGACACACAATCAGAGAGACACACAACATAGACACACAGAGAGAGAGACACACAACATAGACACACAGACAGACACACAAGCAGAGAGAGACACACACAGAGACACACAGAGAGAGACACACAACATAGACACACAGACAGAGACACAAGCAGAGAGAGACAACACAGAGACACACAATGTCTTTTTTCCTGGTCTCAGGCTCTGGATCGCCTTCAGAACTTCCTAAACAGATGGCACCTCAGCCAGCCACTCACAGGGGGTGACTTCTTCCAATATTTGAGGCACCGCAGCCTCAGCAGGGTCATCCACACTTTGCCCCATGATGTTTTCCAGGCTGAGGGATTTCCCCTCCCCCAGGACCTCACAGAAATGCTCAGCACATCTGCAAACCTATTCATGGGGGTCGGAGATTGGATCACCATTCTTTCCCCTAATGATGGTAATAGGTGTGGCGCTGCAGGTTACTTTTTTGATGGAATTCAAGAGCGATTTGTGATCGCGGGCCATTGAGGCAGACTCCATCTCCTCGGCAACCCACGACCACCAACCATTATCACCACATTCATCAGCACCATCATCACCCACCACTCACACCACTACCATCCCTGCCACCACCGCCACCACTTCTGCCACCACCACCGCCACTACCACCGCCACCACCACCACCGCCACCACCACAGAAACCACACCATCATCACCACCTACATCACCACTATCATTACCCACCGCTCGCACCACCACCATCCCTGCCGCCACTGCCACCGTCGCCACCACCACCACCGCCTCTCCTACCACCCCCACCACCACCGCCTCCACCACCACCTCTACCGCCACCACCTCCACCGCCACCACCTCCACCACCACAACCACCGCCACCACCACCGCCTTTCCCACCACCCCCACTACCACCTCCTCCACCACTACCGCCTCTCCCACCACCCCCACCTCTACCGCCACCACTACCGCCACCACCTCCACCACCCCCACCGCCACCACCGCCACCGCCACCACCGCCACCTCTACCGCCACCACCGCCACCTCTACCGCCACCTCTACCGCCACCACCTCCACCACCTCCACCACCTCCACCACCACCTCCACTACCGCCACCACCGCCACCACCACCGCCTCACCCACCACGGAGCTTCTTCTGCCAGTTCATCTCGCGGAAGAGGTCCTCGGAGCGCAGGAAGAAGTCGTTGATCTTGCTGCCCTGGTCGTCGCGCTCGGCCGTGTAGTAGACGCGCAGCTGCGACTCGCACGTCAGGTACTCGCACACGCTGGGCACGGGAAACACGATCTGCTCCATCGTGCGGTCCTGGCGCACCACCTGCGCACGCACAAGCACACACGCGCAAGCTCGCAGTGTTGCTAACCAATCGTGCCACCGCTCCGCACCCAAGTGGAGTATCATCATCATCATCGTTGCGTGGCAGCAGCCAAATACTCTAAAAGGCGTGATGTGATTCTAAATGTGGAGGGGGGGGAAAGGTGAAGGGCCCGGATGAAAAATCTACGTGACCACGGTGAGAGAAAGAGAGAGACACGCAAACTCCAAATATACAGCAGGAGGTTGTGGGTTCGATCCCGACCCTGATAATGCCTGTGTATTTTGGAGTTTGCACGTTCTCCCCTTGGTCACGTGGATTTTTCTCTGGGTCCTCTGGTTTTTCCCTCCGCATTTAAAACAACATCATGGCATTCAGAGTATTTGGCTGCTATACATTTCCACACCGATGAGCCACTTCATTGGGCTGTCATTTGTGGCCAGGTCGGTTCTGAAATAGAACCGTACAGCTCAGTGGGGCCTTACCTGGTAAAATAAAATAAAAAAGATTTGTTTAGTTTATCGACCATCAGGTACTGCTACATTGTGCTCACGTATCATCACGCCGAATCGGTGACGTTCCTATGGTGCGCGGCCACGGGAAAGGGGCGTAGAGTCTCGGATGCCATGCGTGGGGGGAAAAAGAAAGGAACGGGCGACGGGAAGAGAGAGAAGAAGAAAAGGAATGGGAAAGGGAATGGCGAAATGGGGGCACACAGGGGGCAGGAGAGGTGAGGATGGGGAGGAAGAGGCTGCATCAGGGCCTCGACGCTGCTGCTGCTGCTGCTGCACGGAGGAGGAGCGGCGTCTGTTTTCAAAGTGGGCGGCGACTGGGAGAAGGGGAGGGGTTCAGAGTGGGGGTGGCCACACAGAGGTCACGTGACTTACGGGAGGCTCAAGCTGATCTATATACAGAGATAGAGATGTATAGATGAGAGGGGTTCAGCGTGGGGGTGGCCACACAGAGGTCACGTGACTTCTGGGAGGCTCAAGCTGATCTATATACAGAGATAGAGATGTATAGATGAGAGGGGTTCAGAGTGGGGGTGGCCACACAGAGGTCACGTGACTTCTGGGAGGCTCAAGCTGATCTATATACAGAGATAGAGATGTATAGATGAGAGGGGTTCAGAGTGGGGGTGGCCACACAGAGGTCACGTGACTTCTGGGAGGCTCAAGCTGATCTATATACAGAGATAGAGATGTATAGATGAGAGGGGTTCAGAGTGGGGGTGGCCACACAGAGGTCACGTGACTTATGGGAGGCTTAAGCTGATCTATATACAGAGATAGAGATGTATAGATGAGAGGGGTTCAGCGTGGGGGTGGCCACACAGAGGTCACGTGACTTATGGGAGGCTCAAGCTGATCTATATACAGAGATAGAGATGTATAGATGAGAGGGGTTCAGAGTGGGGGTGGCCACACAGAGGTCACGTGACTTATGGGAGGCTCAAGCTGATCTATATACAGAGATAGAGATGTATAGATGAGAGGGGTTCAGCGTGGGGGTGGCCACACAGAGGTCACGTGACTTACGGGAGGCTCGAGCTGATTTATATACAGAGATAGAGATGTATAGATGAGAGGGGTTCAGCGTGGGGGTGGCCACACAGAGGTCACGTGCCTTACAGGAGGCTCGAGCTGATTTAGAGAGATCGATGGGGCGGCTGCTGGGGGGGGGGGGGGTGAGGGGGTGGGGTCCAGGGGAGGGTGGATGGGGGTGGGGGCCGTACCTCGATCTGCGCCGTGTGCCGTGCGTAATACTCCAAGGCCTCGTCCCCATCGTCCGCGGGGCCTCCTACGCCGGGCTTCAGCATCTGGTGCAGCTCCTTGTTGTGCCGGGCGAGCTGGGGCGGTGCGGGAGGGGCGGTGCGGGGGGGGGAGAACACCCAGGCACGGCGCGATGAGAGACGACGCAGCGTGATGTGGCACAGCGGAGCGCGGGTGTCGTCGCCGTCACGGCGGGTGTCGCAGCGAGTGTCGTGGGAGGTGGCGTAGTGGGTGGCACGGCTGGTGTCACAGCGGGTGACACAACCAGTGGCGCAGCAGGTGTCATAACGGGTGCCACAGCGGGTGGTAGCGTAGCGGTGAGCGCTACGAACCTGGCGATCAGGGTTTGATTCCCGCTCACGGCCAACACCCAGTGACGGTTATCTGAACCGGTCCTGGGCCTCCCCTAGGTCGACTCAGCCTCAAATGAGTACCTGGTGCAATGCGTAAACATTGCCACTAGGGAGACAAAGGCGGCCGGGCGTGGTGCTGGCCACCCACCCCCTCGTGTGCCGTGCCGGCCTTTATAGGTGCTCGCTAACAGCACTTGCCCCTACAGTCTGCTAAGGCTATATGGGGGATCTTTGTCTTTTGTCACAGCAGGTGTCACAGTGAACAGTGCAGCCACGCACAGCGACGAACCCGGCGACCCAAGTTTCATTTCCCGTTTGACGGCCGCCATCAGTGACGTATATCTGAAACCGGTCCTAAGCCTCCCGTAGGTCTACTTGGCACAATGTTTAAACATCAACAATGGGGAGACAAAGGCGGCAAGGCACGTTTTGTTTTCCGGCCACAACACCCCTCTGTGCACCGTGCATACCTGCATACCGCTCATCAGCACTTTCCCCAGCAGCCTGTGTAGGCTATAAAGGGGACCTTTGTCTTTGTGCGAGCGGGCGTGTGTGTGTGTGCCTCAAACGCGGTGTGTGTGCAAACGTCGCCGGCGGGGAGACAAAGGCGGCCGGCCGTGGGCGCTGGCCACCCACCCCCTCGTGTGTCACAGTGCCGCCCCTTCCCAGGTTCTGCTACTCGCTAGCCGCACTTGCCCCGACAACCTGTCAAGGTCTTCTTGGTTCTTTCGGTAAAGTCAAGTAGAAGGGAAATAATATAATAATAAAACATAATAAAATATTTATATATTATAATATTATATTATTTTATTATGTTTTATTTTTATTATAATATAATAAAAATAAAACATAATAAAATAATATCATATTATATAATTTTATTATGTTTTAGTTTTGCTATTTTATTATTATTTTATTATGTTTTATTTTTATTATAAGAAAAATGAAACATAATAAAATAATATTATATTATTTTATATGTTTTATATTTATTATTTTATTATTTCCCTTCTATTATATTATTTTATTGTTTTATTTTTATTATTTTATTATTTCCCTTCTACACGATGACTTTACCGAAAGAACCAAGAAGATGAATCCCTGCAGTCACGAAAGCTTCAAATCAAAATTTAACCTGTCAAGGCTATACGCGGTGGTGGTGGTGGGTGGGGGAGTGAATCTTTGTCTTTGCGCGCCACCTGATGCGCCAGGATGTAGATGTTGTGTCCCACGTCACGCGGCGAGGCCCCCATGTGGTCAGAGCCGTCGTCGGCATCCTCAGCGCCAACGCCGCTGTCGCCGTCGCTGGCGCCACCGCCGCTCTCCTCGCCCTGCTGGTAGGCCCTCTTAATCACGTCCACCTGTGGCCACGCGCGGAGCCGACGCGATTTAACACAGGATGGCTCCCCAGCGGTGTCTCCCACCAGCGGTGTGACCGATGCACCAGTTCACCGACAAGATAAAAAAGATTTCTATTCATGTTGGGATTTCTCACCCAGAATTGCCTCCCCACTGCGGTGGTGTAAACAATGCGCCCAGTTCACAGATCGGATGAAATATTCATGTTTGGATTTATCCCCAGCAGTGTCTCCCCCGGTGGTGTAACCTGTGCACCAGTTCCACTGATAAAAATTAACCCGTAAAAACAAAGTTTTTCACTGTAAATCCTTTATATGCGTGGCGGCTAGAGTCCTCTGGCTTGAGATGGCTGCCACCTATGGGTCAGATGATTGCCTGGCACCATTAAGCAATTGGTAATTAAATATAAAAAAAATCCTAAAAAGTGTAACATTTTGGAAAAAAATTTTCACGAAAATGTATTGTCACGCACAACGAGTCTGTGTGGAAAATTTCAGCTCGATTGGATCACGGGAAGTGGGTTAAAAAACGACCGAAAATTTTGCACGGTCGTAAGCGCGCAAGCAAGCAAGCAAACTTAATATAAAGGATTTAAATAATAAACGACCGAAAAATTTGCACGGTCGTAAGCGCGCAAGCAAGCAAGCAAGTGAACTTAATATAAAGGATTTAATAATTAAAAAAACCTCCCATTTATTTGGATTCTGTGAACAAAGCACACCGCACCAACAAAACGAGCTTAAAGATCCGGTGACTAAACATTTCGCATGTGGATGTGCTTGTGCTCTGTGATCCGGCCGTCTGAGACCTACGAAACGTGGTGCAAATGCCAATAAATAAATCGATTATTTTACGTAATCTATTTTTGTCAGTTTTATCCAGATTGGGATATTGGCGTCGCGTCACGGGATGAAGAATCCATTCGTTAATCTCACCGAGCAGCGCATCACCCGGTGCCAGAGAATGTCCCGTAAGAAGGAGATACTGCAGAACTAATTCTGAGATTCCTATAGGGTCGCCACGGCGGTATCGTTGTCCGCGATACGAAACGATCTCAAATGTTCGCGATCGTAGGAGACCGGCTACTGTCCATCCGCGTTTGGGATGAAATTTCGGACGAAACGCTTTCCATAAATTTTCAAATCTTTCATTGACATTTTTGTGGTCACGTCCGTTGCGTTGTAACTTAACACTTCTAGATTTGAAGTTTTCGTGACTGCAAGGGTCCATACTCTTTGGTTTTTTCGGTAAAGTCACGTAGGTAAAAAAGAAAATAAATAAATTAAATCACGACGTTTCGGAGGCAACACAAGCTTCCGTCTTCAGGTGGAACGGTCACAGCAAAATTACTGTATGAAATGCCACTTCTTCACCTGAACAAAGGTGACATCAACCGATGACATGGGCAGGAAAGCCACGTGCATGGTCTCATACGAGCTGACATCGTTCCCTGCGATGTCATACTTTTGGATTAAAACCAAGGCAACGTTTTATATTTTGTTTCACAACGACCCTCAATGATCATCTTTGAGTGATGTAGTTTTTAATGTTGTGTCGAACTAGGACGCACAGCTTCGAGACAATAACGTCTGGCAAGTTGTCACCAAAGAATCAAGCGAGCCTGCCTCTGCTGACGAGACCCAGAGTGTCGAAACCCGGTCCGGAGCGTTCGCTTGCGCAGACTCAATGCCGCTAACATTGTCCACTCCCGGCAGGACGTGGGGCCGAAGTGAATCAGTGACTTGCGCACAAACACGTCCTTGACCACGAGTACCCCGTCCCTCTTTTAGCCCCGCCCCCCCCTTCCGATACGTTCCATTCATTGGCTACCACATTCTGATAAGCCCCTCCCCCCCTCCCCTCCCCCCTTAACTGGTACTTAAGAGCTTGCATCTTGAATCCCTCCCTCACTTGATGCAGCAAATCTGGTTGTGACGGTCCCACCTGATGACGGAGACTTGTGTTGCCTCCGAAACGTCGTGATTTTATTGTTTTATTTTTATTAATTTTAATTATTTTTTTTACCTACGTGACTTTACCGAAAGAACTAAGAGCATTCATATTTCACGTGGAGAGAAACACCCAGCGGACGTGCAACGTTGGGATAACTTTAGCGTGAGGTCGGAAACGTCCGCTCCACCTATTGTTTGGGATCATCTGGAAGGTGGGTGCCACTGTGGCTAGGAGATGTTAACTACCTCGCCTGGTATACAGGAGGTTGTGGTGTTTGATCCCGACCCTGACGCCTGCTGTATATGTGGAGTTTGCGGTGTCTTTCTCTCTCTCATCATCATCACCACGGTAGCTAGCAGATGTTAACTACCTCGCCTGGTGTACAGGAGGTTGTGGTAATTGATCCCGACCCTGACGCCTGCTGTATATGTGGAGTTTGCGGTGTCTTTCTCTCTCATCATCATCACGGTGGCTAGCAGATGTTAACTACCTCGCCTGGTATACAGGAGGTTGTGGTGATTGATCCCGACCCTGACGCCTGCTGCTGTATATTTGGAGTTTGCGTGTCTCTCTCTCTCATCATCATCATCACGGTGG
This sequence comes from Lethenteron reissneri, assembly GCF_015708825.2. Lineage (NCBI taxonomy): Eukaryota > Metazoa > Chordata > Hyperoartia > Petromyzontiformes > Petromyzontidae > Lethenteron > Lethenteron reissneri. The sequence continues at coordinate 6,738,001 of NC_083833.1, read as the reverse complement.
CTAGCAGATGTTAACTACCTCGCCTGGTATACAGGATGTTGTGGTGTTTGATCCCGACCCTGATACCTGCTGTATATGTGGAGTTTACGGTGTCTTTCTCTCTCTCATCATCATCACGGTGGCTAGCAGATGTTAACTACCTCGACTGGTATACAGGAGGTTGTGGTGTTTGATCCCGACCCTGATGCCTGCTGCTGTATATTTGGAGTTTGCGGTGTCTTTCTCTCTCTCATCATCATCTCGGTGGCTAGCAGATGTTAACTACCTCGCCTGGTATACAGGAGGTTGTGGTGTTTGATCCCGACCCTGACGCCTGCTGCTGTATATTTGGAGTTTGCGTGTCTTTCTCTCTCATCATCATCATCACGGTGGCTAGGAGATGTTAACTACCTCGCCTGGTATACAGGAGGTTGTGGGTTCGATCCCGACCCTGACGCCTGCTGTATATTCGGAGTTTGCGGTGTCTTTTTCTCTCATCATCATCACGGTGGCTAGCAGATGTTAACTACCTCGCCTGGTATACAGGAGGTTGTGGTGTTTGATTCCGACCGTCTCTTTCTGTCTCCGTGGACGCGTCGTGGATTTTTCTCCAGGTCCTCCTGTGTCCCTCTCAATTTAAACTCAACACCACGCGTTTGGAGTATTTGGCAACTGCCATAAATTTGCAACACGCTGATGACAAGCCACTCCGTGTTGAGCGATCATTTGTGATAGCCGGGAAGCTTCTGTATAAAGAGCATAGAGCTGTCTAGCTCAGTGATGCCTTACCTGGTAAAATACAAACTAAAAACGTATTTATTTTAACTATTTTAGTTTATCTGACATGACGTATAGCATATTTTTCGATTTAAAGCTTTCGTGACTGCAGGGATTCATCTTCTTGGTTCTTTCGGTAAAGTCACGTAGAAGGAAAATAATAAAATAATAAAATTAAAACATAATAAAATAATTCTCACGACGTTTCGGCCACAACACAAGCAGCCGTCCTCAGTCCGATTTGCTTTTTTTTTAATCAAGTTCAAGTTCATGTATTAGGTGTAGCCCTGTGAGCCATTCGGCTCTTGAATCGGGTGCAACCGTAACAAACAAAAACATGAACAAAAACATCTTAAAGTGAATATGTGACTAAGTGCAAACAGAAAATCCAAGAAAAGACGGAAAAATATTGCAGAAAAAACACCGTACACCAACGCTGTGTACAAAAATCCCAGTGGGATGCAAGTCAAACAACAACAACAACCACAAGACAACTTAGATTAAGGTCATGAGTCTAACTCCGTACTACAACAAACAAACATGGCCAAACCGAAACACTTTTAGAAAATCACCAAAATAGGAACTGTGACCGAATTTTCACAACAAACGACGAAAACAACATGTACCACCAAACTCTGCAGCCATAGCTGGCTGCATGAGTCACTCCACAACAGCAGGAGCATCAGTCGGAGTGTCAACATTTTTCAATGCAACAAGAATTTTGGTTTTTATGACAGTCATATGGGTCTAACTCTGTACTGTGTGGGGAGGTGGGGGTGGGGACGATTTTCTGTATGTCTGTGGCCTCGTTGGGGAGGAAAATGAGCCAGAGGTCGCGGTTACCAGCTCCTTGGGACGCATGTTGTAGAGGATTCTCTCGGCGTTCTCGCTGTCGTGACGGCTCTCCATGATCGCCAGCAGCAGCTTGGAGGCGTTGTTCTGTGACGGAGAGCGGCGGAGCAGAGCAAAGATTACCCCCCCGCCCACCGCCCACCCCCCCCCGCCCTGCGTAGCCTGAGAATCAGAAGATTGATTTATTACTGGAGGGATCCGATGAGCTGTTAAAGCTCGTTTTCTTTCTCAACGGACGTTCAGTTTCGGGGGCACGGGGTCAGAACGTTAAATCAACAAACAAAAAAACACGAGTACAAGGTAGAGGGACGGTAAACAAGTCACTAAATTTTGATTTGAAGCTTTCGTGACTGCAGGGATTCATATTCTTGGTTCTTTCGGTAAAGTCACGTAGAAGAAGGGAAATAATAAAATAAAAAAATAAAAAAATTCTATGTGACTTTACCGAAAGAATCAAGAATATGAATCCCTGCAGTCACGAAAGCTTTACATCGAAATAAACTACCTATGTTACGGATGATATTGATCGCGAAACGCCCGACTAACCACCACCACCATCACCACTGCTACGACTTGTGCGTTAATAAACTAACGTGGAGTTAAAATTTGTATTTAAAGCTTTCGTGACTGCAGGGATTCATCTTCTTGGTCCTTTCGGTAAAGTCACGTAGAAGGAAAATCTGAAATTGTAATATTTTTTATTTTATTATTTCCCTTCTACATGACTTTACCGAAAGAACCAAGAATATAAGTCACTAAATATAAACAAATAAACCCATTGATTCATTCATTGTATAAGTTCGATTTATGAAGCTTGGGACAAGGCAAACACAGTCCCAGACCACACCAAGATGACGCCACGCAGCGGCCCTCCCTCAATACAACGGCACATTAACATTGTACCATCGGCACATGGGTCAGGCTCAATGTTACAAAGCACGTTTGCAACTGTGGCTGGTATCCAGCACCGATCTTCTGCTCATATTTTTTAAAGGAAAACTTACCGCCCCCCCCCCCCCCTCCACGTAAAAATGTATACATACACAACTAAAATTACCCACTGCACCATTCGCTTATTTTTCAGAAGCGACGTGCCCATCACAAATGACGGCGCAACGTAGTGGCTGATCATCGCAGACAAATACTACAAACAAACCGTCGGGGGCAAGAGCAACGAGCAAGCGCACGAGGCGGTGGTGCGGCAATCCCCACGCCTGGCCGCCTTTGTCTCCCCCCCCCCATATTCATTTAAGGCCGAGTCGACCTAGGGGGAGGCCCAAAGGACCGGTGCATATTTTCCTCGGCGATGTTGGCCGCGAGCGGGAATCGAACCGCGGGGTCGCCGGGGTCGGTAGTGCAGCGCGCTCACCCGCTACCGTTACTCCCCTGCTAGGCACCGCATGCACGCACCGCACGCACCGCACGCACTGCATGCACGCACCGCACGCACTGCATGCACGCACCGCACGCACGCGGGCGGGCTGGCGTGCGTACAGGGGGGCGGCCGCAGTTACTCCGCGGATCCGCCGCGCCGCAGAATCCGTCGAGAAAAAGCGACGAGATTTGATTACACCACGGCCCCTGCATTGCTCCCGAATCGCGAGGATTCACCCGACCGTGCAACGGCTGGAACGTTACGCGCCAATCAATCACGGGCCACAGGCAAGTTACAGCTGAAGCCGGGGGGGGGGGCGGGGAAGGGGGGGGGGCAGCTTACCTTGAGCTCCAACACAAGCCCCATGCACTGCTTCCCCAGGGGGTTGATGTCGTTGAGGATGAGGGCGATGATGATGTCGATGCCGTTCGATTCGTGGGTGGCGATGCAGTTCTGCGGTCGTTCATTCGGGACAACATCAGCAGCAGCAAGAAACAGAGATGGCAACGATGGCAACGATGATAATGATAATGGCGTGATTATGATTATCGCCGGCGTAACGATGCCTCAGTTCGTACTAATTCCCGATGTCCGAACCACTCCCCCATCCCACCTCCCTTCACCAACCTGCAATGTCCAGCGTGGTGAAGTATGGTCAAACAACCCCTTCCACCTCCTCTCCCCCCCCCCCCCCCACAGGAATGACTGGAACGGTGTGACGAGGCCTTCATCCAGCGGTAGATTTTGCCAACATTTTTTTTTTATTGTTTAATCGGGTAAAGCCTGTAAATCGACCGGGCGCCGTACCGTACGTCTGTTTGCGCGTAGAACCAGCGCCTGGGATGTTGACTCCTTCGCTTGGTATACAGGAGGTTGTAGATTTTATCGCGACCGTGATGCCTGTATATTTGGAGTTTGCGTGGTCGCGTGTATTTTTCTCCGGGTCCTTCGGTTTTTGCCTCCACATTTAGCAAAAAAAATCACGTGGTTCGAGTATTTGGTTGCTATTCGTTTTCCACGTGATGAAAAGCCACTTCTGTGAGCTGTCATTTGTGATAGCCAGGTCGCTTCTGAAAAAAGAGCTGCATAGCTCAGTGGGGCCTTACCTGGTAAAGTAAAACATTGTTGAGGTTAGTAAGTAACGACACAGGCGTGGCGACTGGCGACCTGCCCTAAGTGCGGATCGACGTAAGTCGAACCCGCAAATCTTCCTGAAAAAAAAAACATCGTGAAGCAGAAGATCGGTGCTGGATACCGGCCAGATCTGCAAATGTGATTTGTGACTCTGACCATTAAACGCGTATCGATAGTTCAACGTTAATGTGCCATTTTTATTGGGGGGCTGTTAGTGTGGGGCATTATCTTGGTGTGGTCTGAGACTGTCTTGTTGTTTTTGCTGCCTTGTCCAAGCTTCATAAATCGGACTTATATAACACAACATTTCCTATTTATTTATTTTTAGTAAGTCGCCTACCTCCTTCCCTACTTTGCCCTTCCTATCGTTGTTTTTGTTGCCGCGCCGTTCGTCGTTGCAACTTGCTGAACGCCCCCCCCTGCCCAACCCCCCCACCGCGCCCGCCCTGGAACATCCGTTGAAGAAGAGCTCGTCGGATTTTCCTACTCCTCCTCCTCCCGCGGTCTCAATAAAAGATTCCGATTCCGATTCTGCGCCCGTTAACAACCGCCGATCCCACGTCGTTCGTCGTTCCATTCGGTTCCACCGGGCGAGAGCCGGAAGGAGCTGGCCTCGTTCGCGAGCACGAACCGACGTCGACCACGGCCGGGGGGGATGCGGGCCGCGAGGGCCTGGGGCCCAGGATTCCGCTAGTTCGCATCGAAACCCACAGCCAACTTCCACCGCCGCCGCCACAAACGAAGGCAAAATTATTTTTTTTAAAAAGCTCAACGAGCGGGAGCGACAAGACGGGCCACCGCCGCCCGCCACTAAATCACGCCCGCCCGCATCCAATACGAGCGCCGCTGATTTATAACGGGAACCGATGGCGCCGCTGTATCAATCAGCCGCCGTGCTCGCGGCGGATTAGACGCTCAGAACAGCTCGGTTGGTGAGGGGGGAGGGGGGTGGACGTGTGGGGGTGGTGGGTAGGGAAGTCTGACTCCCAAAGGAACATATTAAAAATATGGAAATTCTAAACTCCTCTTGCCCGCTAGTACGCGCGAGAGAGAGAAAGTGTGAAAGAGAAAAAAACAAGAAATCAAACGGTCAGTCAGTCAATCGATATTCCGACGCGACGGATATTCCCCGAAGGGAGAGAGTGCGTGACGCGAGCGGCCGGCTTCGCCGCTTAATCATAAACGCTCATCGGCAGCGCCCGGGCCAGTCCGCACAAGCCAGCGCCTGCCTCGCCCGTCAGGCGTTACGGGACGAGGCTGCAGAGTTTGGTAGTACATGTTATTCACGTCGTTTATTGTGAAAATTCGGCCACAGTTCCTATGATCACTGTCTCATTGCTTTTATGGCTTTATTTTGGTGATTTTCGAAAAGTTGTTTTGTTTGGCCATGTTTGTTTGTTGTAGTACGGAGTTAAACTGATGGCCTTAATCTAAGTTGTCTTGTGGTTATTGTTGTTGTTTGACTTGCATCCCACTGGGATTTTTGCACACAGCGTTGGTGTACGGTGCTTTTTCTGCAATATTTTGCTGTCTTTTCTTGGATTTTCTGTTTGCACATAGTCACTTTAAGATGTTTTATTGTTCATGTTTTTGTTTTTTTGTTTGTTGCGGTTGCACCCGATTCAAGAGCCGAATGACTCACAGGGCTATACCTAATAAATTAAACTTGAAACTTGAAACCCGCGCGGAATCAGCGCTCGCGCGCGAGGCCCCTCCTGCAGCCGCCGCTTCGAAAAATCGCCGAGCGGCGGGGGGAACGTTCCAGGGGACGGAGTCTTGCGGCTCAGAGTCGCGCGCGCAAACATCCCCTGCGTCAAAATACACTGCTGGATGAGCCCCCGCACAACCCCACCCACGAGACGTGGGGGATATTTGCTTCACCCTGCCGAGCGGCGCGGGTCTGCGACGGTGGTGAGCACGGTGCGGTCACGGGTTCTGCTCAACTGCCCTTCACTGCCTGCCGGGTAGCAACGGCACCGTCAAGCGTGGCTATCGAGTGCGCAGGCGGTGCGACTGCAGCGCTGAGGCCCGCAAGGCCGGAGGGTTCCAAGTGCTGGCTATGGAGAGGGGAATCAATTGTACAGGGAGGGTGGGGGATGACGACCAATATTTAATTTCCTATTACCAGGGCCCATGCCAACCAAACCACTCAACGCCACGCAACTCCGCTCCACGCCACAGCAAGCCACACCACTTCCACACCACACCACCCAACGTCCGCTCCACACCACGGCACACAACTCCGCTCCACGCCACAGCATACCCCTCCACACCACTCCACACCACCCAACGTCGCTCCACACCACTGCCACACAACTCCGCTCCACGCCACAGCAAGCCACACCACTCCACACCACACCACCCAACGTCGCTCCACACCACGCCACGCCACTCCAGGCCACAGCATGCCACTCCACACCACTCCACGCCACACCACATCACCCAACACCTCTCCACACCACAGCAGGGAGGAGGAAGCCCCCCGCCGGGGCATTTAGTAGGAGATGCAAGGGCCGGGCAATTGGAATCGATTCGGCACGGATTGAATCAGGCGCGCAGGAATCAATTGCTTCCAGTTCACGTGGCGTGTTATATTTTTCATTTTGCCCCTCGAGGCAATTAAATTTGTTGCGCCTGAGTTAGTCGGATATCGGCTGCCTCCTGACCTAGATATTTTTATGATGAACATCTTGGTTTTGCTAGCCATTGGCTCTGCCCCTCCCTCTCTCTCTATGGCTCTGCTCAAGTGCAACGTGCACCACGCCAGCTCTTGCGGTTGCCTCCCCGTGTTCAACTTAATCACATCCGAAAATGACGAGAACGACAAAAGATAAACGACCGTTGCAGAGGAATAGCGGGGGGGGGGGGGGGGGGGGGGCGGAAAACCGTTAATTGAAAGTTTGTAAACCATATTTCTGTGTATATTTCAGCTCAAGCCTCCTATAAATCACGTGGTTGCTATGTGGCCACCCCCACTATGAACCCCTCCCCCTTTTCCCTGTCGCCGCCCACTGTGAAAACAGACGCCGCTCCTCCCCCGTGCAGCAGCAGCAGCAGCAGCGTCGAGGCCCTGATGAAGCCTCTTCCTCCCCATCCTCACCTTCTCCTGACCTCTGTGCCCCCGTTTCTCCGTTCCCTTTCCCACCCTTTCCTCTCATTCCCCGTGCCTTGTCGTCTCTCTCTTCCCTCCTCCCACGCGTCGCACCTCTCCGCTCTGCTCCAGGTGTAAGGCCCCAAGTCAGCTATGCAGCTCTTTCTCAGAAGCGACCGGGCTATCACAACGATGAGCTCAACGAAGCGGCGTATCATCGCGTGGAAATTTATAACAGCCAAAATACTCTAAATGCACGTTTGTCAACGTTGAGGGAAAAAAAACGGAGGACCCGGAGAAAACAAAAATCAACGGAGAGAGAGAGAGAGACATGCAAACTCCAAATACACAGCAGGCGTCAGGGTCAGGATCCAACCTACAACCTCCTCCATACCAGGCGAGGTAGTTAACATCTCACCACAGTGATGATGATGAGAGAGAGAGAGAGACACACAAAACTCCAAATATAAAGCAGCAGGCGTCAGGGTCGGGATCCAATCTACAACCTCCTCCGTACCAGGCGAGGTAGTTAACATCTCGCCACCGTGATGATGATGAGAGAGAGAGACACACAAAACTCAAAATATACAGCAGGCGTCAGGGTCGGGATCCAACATACAACCTCCTCCATACCAGGCGAGGTAGTTAACATCTCACCACCGTGATGATGATGAGAGAGAGAGACACACACAAAACTCCAAATATACAGCGGGTGTCAGGGTCGGGATCCAACCTACAACCTCCTCCATACCAGGCGAGGTAGTTAACATCTCGCCACCGTGATGATGATGAGAGAGAGAGAGACACACAAAACTCCAAATATACAGCAGGCGTCAGGGTCGGGATCCAACATACAACCTCCTCCGTACCAGGCGAAGTAGTTAACATCTCCTAGCCACCGTTATGATGATGAGAGAGAGAGAGACACACAAAACTACAAATATACAGCAGCAGGCGTCAGGGTCGGGATACAACCTACAACCTCCTCCGTACCAGGCGAAGTAGTTACCATCTTGCCACCGTGATGATGAGAGAGAGAGAGACACACAAACTCCAAATATACAGCAAGCGTCAGGGTCGGGATCCAACCTACAACCTCCTCCGTACCAGGCGAGGTAGTTAACATCTCGCCACCGTGATGATGATGAGAGAAAGAGAGAGAGACACGCAAACTCCAAATATACAGCAGGTATCAGGGTCGGGATCCAACCTACAACCTCCTCCGTACCAGGTGAGGTAGTTAACATCTAGCCACCGTGATGATGATGATGAGAGAAAGAGAGACACGCAAAACTCCAAATATACAGCAGGCGTCAGGGTCGGGATCCAACCTACAACCTCCTCCGGACCAGGCGAGGTAATTAACATCTCACCACCGTGATGATGATGAGAGAGAGAGAGAGACACACAAAACTCCAAATATACAGCAGGCGTCAGGGTCGGGATCCAACCTACAACCTCCTCCGTACCAGGCGAGGTAATTAACATCTCGCCACCGTGATGATGATGATGAGAGAGAGAGACACGCAAACTCCAAATATACAGCAGGCGTCAGGGTCGGGATCCAACATACAACCTCCTCCGTACCAGGCGAAGTAGTTAACATCTCCTAGCCACCGTGATGATGATGAGAGAAGGAGAGAGAGACACACAAAACTACAAATGTACAGCAGGCGTCAGGGTCGGGATCCAACCTACAACCTCCTCCGTAACCAGGCAAAGTAGTTAACATCTTGCCACCGTGATGATGAGAGAGAGAGAGACACACAAAACTCCAAATATACAGCAGGCGTCAGGGTCGGGATCCAACCTACAACCTCCTCCATACCAGGTGAGGT